>NW_027278534.1:0-180401 GCF_030028105.1 Mobula birostris | reverse complement strand
GGGAGAGATTTGCACATTCAGCTGTTGCGGAGGCTGTGCACTGGCAGGGGGAGATTTGCACACTCTGCTGTTGGGGAGGCTGTGAACTGGCAAGGGGAGAGTTGCACACTCAGCTGCTGGGGAGGCTGTGCACTGGCAGGGAGAGATTTGCACACTCAGCTGTTGGGGAGGCTGTGCACTGGCAAGGAGAGATTTGCACACTTAGCTGCTGGGGAGGCTGTGCACTGGCAGGGAGAGATTTGCACACTCAGCTGTTGCGGAGGCTGTGCACTGGCAGGGAGAGATTTGCACACTCAGTTGTTGCGGAGACTGTGCACTGGCAGGGAGAGATTTGCACACTCAGTTGTTGCGGAGACTGTGCACTGGCAGGGAGAGATTTGCACACTCAGCTGCTGGGGAGGCTGTGCACTGGCTGGGAGAGATTTGCACACTCAGCTGTTGCGGAGGCTGTGCACTGGCAGGGGGAGATTTGCACACTCAGCTGTTGGGGGGGCTGTGCACTGGCAGGGGGAGATTTGCGCACTCAGCTGTTGCGGAGGCTGTGCACTGGCAGGGGGATATTTGCACACTCAGCTGTTGGGGAGGCTGTGAACTGGCAGGGGGAGATTTGCACACTCAGCTGCTGGGGAGGCTGTGCACTGGCAGGGAGAGATTTGCACACTCAGCTGTTGGGGAGGCTGTGCACTGGCAGGGAGAGATTTGCACACTCAGCTGTTGTGGAGGCTGTGCACTGGCAGGGAGAGATTTGCACACTCAGCTGTTGCGGAGGTTGTGCACTGGCAGGGAGAGATTTGCACATTCAGCTGTTGCGGAGGCTGTGCACTGGCAGGGGGAGATTTGCACACTCTGCTGTTGGGGACGCTGTGAACTGGCAGGGGGAGATTTGCACACTCTGCTGTTGGGGACGCTGTGAACTGGCAAGGGGAGAGTTGCACACTCAGCTGCTGGGGAGGCTGTGCACTGGCAGGGAGAGATTTGCACACTTAGCTGCTGGGGAGGCTGTGCAGTGGCAGGGAGTGATTTGCACACTCAGCTGTTGCGGAGGCTGTGCACTGGCAGGGAGAGATTTGCACAATCAGTTGTTGCGGAGACTGTGCACTGGCAGGGAGAAATTTGCACACTCAGCTGCTGGGAAGGCTGTGCACTGGCAGGGAGAGACTTACACACTCAGCTTTTGCGGAGGCTGTGCACTGGCAGGGAGAGATTTGCACACTCAGCTGTTGTGGAGGCTGTGCACTGGCAGGGAGAGATTTGCACACTCAGCTGTTGCGGAGGTTGTGCACTGGCAGGGAGAGATTTGCACATTCAGCTGTTGCGGAGGCTGTGCACTGGCAGGGGGAGATTTGCACACTCTGCTGTTGGGGAGGCTGTGAACTGGCAAGGGGAGAGTTGCACACTCAGCTGCTGGGGAGGCTGTGCACTGGCAGGGAGAGATTTGCACACTCAGCTGTTGGGGAGGCTGTGCACTGGCAAGGAGAGATTTGCACACTTAGCTGCTGGGGAGGCTGTGCACTGGCAGGGAGAGATTTGCACACTCAGCTGTTGCGGAGGCTGTGCACTGGCAGGGAGAGATTTGCACACTCAGTTGTTGCGGAGACTGTGCACTGGCAGGGAGAGATTTGCACACTCAGTTGTTGCGGAGACTGTGCACTGGCAGGGAGAGATTTGCACACTCAGCTGCTGGGGAGGCTGTGCACTGGCTGGGAGAGATTTGCACACTCAGCTGTTGCGGAGGCTGTGCACTGGCAGGGGGAGATTTGCACACTCAGCTGTTGGGGGGGCTGTGCACTGGCAGGGGGAGATTTGCGCACTCAGCTGTTGCGGAGGCTGTGCACTGGCAGGGGGATATTTGCACACTCAGCTGTTGGGGAGGCTGTGAACTGGCAGGGGGAGATTTGCACACTCAGCTGCTGGGGAGGCTGTGCACTGGCAGGGAGAGATTTGCACACTCAGCTGTTGGGGAGGCTGTGCACTGGCAGGGGGATATTTGCACACTCAGCTGTTGGGGAGGCTGTGAACTGGCAGGGGGAGATTTGCACACTCAGCTGCTGGGGAGGCTGTGCACTGGCAGGGAGAGATTTGCACACTCAGCTGTTGGGGAGGCTGTGCACTGGCAGGGGGATATTTGCACACTCAGCTGTTGGGGAGGCTGTGAACTGGCAGGGGGAGATTTGCACACTCAGCTGCTGGGGAGGCTGTGCACTGGCAGGGAGAGATTTGCACACTCAGCTGTTGGGGAGGCTGTGCACTGGCAGGGAGAGATTTGCACACTCAGCTGTTGTGGAGGCTGTGCACTGGCAGGGAGAGATTTGCACACTCAGCTGTTGCGGAGGTTGTGCACTGGCAGGGAGAGATTTGCACATTCAGCTGTTGCGGAGGCTGTGCACTGGCAGGGGGAGATTTGCACACTCTGCTGTTGGGGACGCTGTGAACTGGCAGGGGGAGATTTGCACACTCTGCTGTTGGGGACGCTGTGAACTGGCAAGGGGAGATTTGCACACTCAGCTGTTGCGGAGGCTGTGCACTGGCAGGGGGAGATTTGCACACTCAGCTGTTGGGGGGGCTGTGCACTGGCAGGGGGAGATTTGCGCACTCAGCTGTTGCGGAGGCTGTGCACTGGCAGGGAGAGATTTGCACACTCAGCTGTTGCGGAGGCTGTGCACTGGCAGGGGGAGATTTGCACACTCAGCTGTTGGGGGGGCTGTGCACTGGCAGGGGGAGATTTGCGCACTCAGCTGTTGCGGAGGCTGTGCACTGGCAGGGAGAGATTTGCACACTCAGCTGTTGCGGAGGCTGTGCACTGGCAGGGAGAGATTTACACACTCAGCTGTTGCGGAGGCTGTGCACTGGCAGGGAGAGATTTACACACTCAGCTGTTGCGGAGGCTGTGCACTGGCAGGGAGAGACTTACACACTCAGCTTTTGCGGAGGCTGTGCACTGGCAGGGAGAGATTTGCACACTCAGCTGTTGTGGAGGCTGTGCACTGGCAGGGAGAGATTTGCACACTCAGCTGTTGCGGAGGTTGTGCACTGGCAGGGAGAGATTTGCACATTCAGCTGTTGCGGAGGCTGTGCACTGGCAGGGGGAGATTTGCACACTCTGCTGTTGGGGAGGCTGTGAACTGGCAAGGGGAGAGTTGCACACTCAGCTGCTGGGGAGGCTGTGCACTGGCAGGGAGAGATTTGCACACTCAGCTGTTGGGGAGGCTGTGCACTGGCAAGGAGAGATTTGCACACTTAGCTGCTGGGGAGGCTGTGCACTGGCAGGGAGAGATTTGCACACTCAGCTGTTGCGGAGGCTGTGCACTGGCAGGGAGAGATTTGCACACTCAGTTGTTGCGGAGACTGTGCACTGGCAGGGAGAGATTTGCACACTCAGCTGTTGCGGAGGCTGTGCACTGGCAGGGAGAGATTTGCACACTCAGCTGTTGCGGAGGTTGTGCACTGGCAGGGAGAGATTTGCACATTCAGCTGTTGCGGAGGCTGTGCACTGGCAGGGGGAGATTTGCACACTCTGCTGTTGGGGACGCTGTGAACTGGCAGGGGGAGATTTGCACACTCTGCTGTTGGGGACGCTGTGAACTGGCAAGGGGAGATTTGCACACTCAGCTGTTGCGGAGGCTGTGCACTGGCAGGGGGAGATTTGCACACTCAGCTGTTGGGGGGGCTGTGCACTGGCAGGGGGAGATTTGCGCACTCAGCTGTTGCGGAGGCTGTGCACTGGCAGGGAGAGATTTGCACACTCAGCTGCTGGGGAGGCTGTGCACTGGCTGGGAGAGATTTGCACACTCAGCTGTTGCGGAGGCTGTGCACTGGCAGGGGGAGATTTGCACACTCAGCTGTTGGGGGGGCTGTGCACTGGCAGGGGGAGATTTGCGCACTCAGCTGTTGCGGAGGCTGTGCACTGGCAGGGAGAGATTTGCACACTCAGCTGTTGCGGAGGCTGTGCACTGGCAGGGAGAGATTTACACACTCAGCTGTTGCGGAGGCTGTGCACTGGCAGGGAGAGATTTACACACTCAGCTGTTGCGGAGGCTGTGCACTGGCAGGGAGAGACTTACACACTCAGCTTTTGCGGAGGCTGTGCACTGGCAGGGAGAGATTTGCACACTCAGCTGTTGTGGAGGCTGTGCACTGGCAGGGAGAGATTTGCACACTCAGCTGTTGCGGAGGTTGTGCACTGGCAGGGAGAGATTTGCACATTCAGCTGTTGCGGAGGCTGTGCACTGGCAGGGGGAGATTTGCACACTCTGCTGTTGGGGAGGCTGTGAACTGGCAAGGGGAGAGTTGCACACTCAGCTGCTGGGGAGGCTGTGCACTGGCAGGGAGAGATTTGCACACTCAGCTGTTGGGGAGGCTGTGCACTGGCAAGGAGAGATTTGCACACTTAGCTGCTGGGGAGGCTGTGCACTGGCAGGGAGAGATTTGCACACTCAGCTGTTGCGGAGGCTGTGCACTGGCAGGGAGAGATTTGCACACTCAGTTGTTGCGGAGACTGTGCACTGGCAGGGAGAGATTTGCACACTCAGTTGTTGCGGAGACTGTGCACTGGCAGGGAGAGATTTGCACACTCAGCTGCTGGGGAGGCTGTGCACTGGCTGGGAGAGATTTGCACACTCAGCTGTTGCGGAGGCTGTGCACTGGCAGGGGGAGATTTGCACACTCAGCTGTTGGGGGGGCTGTGCACTGGCAGGGGGAGATTTGCGCACTCAGCTGTTGCGGAGGCTGTGCACTGGCAGGGGGATATTTGCACACTCAGCTGTTGGGGAGGCTGTGAACTGGCAGGGGGAGATTTGCACACTCAGCTGCTGGGGAGGCTGTGCACTGGCAGGGAGAGATTTGCACACTCAGCTGTTGGGGAGGCTGTGCACTGGCAGGGGGATATTTGCACACTCAGCTGTTGGGGAGGCTGTGAACTGGCAGGGGGAGATTTGCACACTCAGCTGCTGGGGAGGCTGTGCACTGGCAGGGAGAGATTTGCACACTCAGCTGTTGGGGAGGCTGTGCACTGGCAGGGGGATATTTGCACACTCAGCTGTTGGGGAGGCTGTGAACTGGCAGGGGGAGATTTGCACACTCAGCTGCTGGGGAGGCTGTGCACTGGCAGGGAGAGATTTGCACACTCAGCTGTTGGGGAGGCTGTGCACTGGCAGGGAGAGATTTGCACATTCAGCTGTTGCGGAGGCTGTGCACTGGCAGGGGGAGATTTGCACACTCTGCTGTTGGGGACGCTGTGAACTGGCAGGGGGAGATTTGCACACTCTGCTGTTGGGGACGCTGTGAACTGGCAAGGGGAGAGTTGCACACTCAGCTGCTGGGGAGGCTGTGCACTGGCAGGGGGAGATTTGCACACTCAGCTGTTGGGGGGGCTGTGCACTGGCAGGGGGAGATTTGCACACTCAGCTGTTGGGGGGGCTGTGCACTGGCAGGGGGAGATTTGCGCACTCAGCTGTTGCGGAGGCTGTGCACTGGCAGGGAGAGATTTGCACACTCAGCTGCTGGGGAGGCTGTGCACTGGCTGGGAGAGATTTGCACACTCAGCTGTTGCGGAGGCTGTGCACTGGCAGGGGGAGATTTGCACACTCAGCTGTTGGGGGGGCTGTGCACTGGCAGGGGGAGATTTGCGCACTCAGCTGTTGCGGAGGCTGTGCACTGGCAGGGAGAGATTTGCACACTCAGCTGTTGCGGAGGCTGTGCACTGGCAGGGAGAGATTTACACACTCAGCTGTTGCGGAGGCTGTGCACTGGCAGGGAGAGATTTACACACTCAGCTGTTGCGGAGGCTGTGCACTGGCAGGGAGAGACTTACACACTCAGCTTTTGCGGAGGCTGTGCACTGGCAGGGAGAGATTTGCACACTCAGCTGTTGTGGAGGCTGTGCACTGGCAGGGAGAGATTTGCACACTCAGCTGTTGCGGAGGTTGTGCACTGGCAGGGAGAGATTTGCACATTCAGCTGTTGCGGAGGCTGTGCACTGGCAGGGGGAGATTTGCACACTCTGCTGTTGGGGAGGCTGTGAACTGGCAAGGGGAGAGTTGCACACTCAGCTGCTGGGGAGGCTGTGCACTGGCAGGGAGAGATTTGCACACTCAGCTGTTGGGGAGGCTGTGCACTGGCAAGGAGAGATTTGCACACTTAGCTGCTGGGGAGGCTGTGCACTGGCAGGGAGAGATTTGCACACTCAGCTGTTGCGGAGGCTGTGCACTGGCAGGGAGAGATTTGCACACTCAGTTGTTGCGGAGACTGTGCACTGGCAGGGAGAGATTTGCACACTCAGTTGTTGCGGAGACTGTGCACTGGCAGGGAGAGATTTGCACACTCAGCTGCTGGGGAGGCTGTGCACTGGCTGGGAGAGATTTGCACACTCAGCTGTTGCGGAGGCTGTGCACTGGCAGGGGGAGATTTGCACACTCAGCTGTTGGGGGGGCTGTGCACTGGCAGGGGGAGATTTGCGCACTCAGCTGTTGCGGAGGCTGTGCACTGGCAGGGGGATATTTGCACACTCAGCTGTTGGGGAGGCTGTGAACTGGCAGGGGGAGATTTGCACACTCAGCTGCTGGGGAGGCTGTGCACTGGCAGGGAGAGATTTGCACACTCAGCTGTTGGGGAGGCTGTGCACTGGCAGGGAGAGATTTGCACACTCAGCTGTTGTGGAGGCTGTGCACTGGCAGGGAGAGATTTGCACACTCAGCTGTTGCGGAGGTTGTGCACTGGCAGGGAGAGATTTGCACATTCAGCTGTTGCGGAGGCTGTGCACTGGCAGGGGGAGATTTGCACACTCTGCTGTTGGGGACGCTGTGAACTGGCAGGGGGAGATTTGCACACTCTGCTGTTGGGGACGCTGTGAACTGGCAAGGGGAGAGTTGCACACTCAGCTGCTGGGGAGGCTGTGCACTGGCAGGGAGAGATTTGCACACTTAGCTGCTGGGGAGGCTGTGCAGTGGCAGGGAGTGATTTGCACACTCAGCTGTTGCGGAGGCTGTGCACTGGCAGGGAGAGATTTGCACAATCAGTTGTTGCGGAGACTGTGCACTGGCAGGGAGAAATTTGCACACTCAGCTGCTGGGAAGGCTGTGCACTGGCAGGGAGAGACTTACACACTCAGCTTTTGCGGAGGCTGTGCACTGGCAGGGAGAGATTTGCACACTCAGCTGTTGTGGAGGCTGTGCACTGGCAGGGAGAGATTTGCACACTCAGCTGTTGCGGAGGTTGTGCACTGGCAGGGAGAGATTTGCACATTCAGCTGTTGCGGAGGCTGTGCACTGGCAGGGGGAGATTTGCACACTCTGCTGTTGGGGAGGCTGTGAACTGGCAAGGGGAGAGTTGCACACTCAGCTGCTGGGGAGGCTGTGCACTGGCAGGGAGAGATTTGCACACTCAGCTGTTGGGGAGGCTGTGCACTGGCAAGGAGAGATTTGCACACTTAGCTGCTGGGGAGGCTGTGCACTGGCAGGGAGAGATTTGCACACTCAGCTGTTGCGGAGGCTGTGCACTGGCAGGGAGAGATTTGCACACTCAGTTGTTGCGGAGACTGTGCACTGGCAGGGAGAGATTTGCACACTCAGTTGTTGCGGAGACTGTGCACTGGCAGGGAGAGATTTGCACACTCAGCTGCTGGGGAGGCTGTGCACTGGCTGGGAGAGATTTGCACACTCAGCTGTTGCGGAGGCTGTGCACTGGCAGGGGGAGATTTGCACACTCAGCTGTTGGGGGGGCTGTGCACTGGCAGGGGGAGATTTGCGCACTCAGCTGTTGCGGAGGCTGTGCACTGGCAGGGGGATATTTGCACACTCAGCTGTTGGGGAGGCTGTGAACTGGCAGGGGGAGATTTGCACACTCAGCTGCTGGGGAGGCTGTGCACTGGCAGGGAGAGATTTGCACACTCAGCTGTTGGGGAGGCTGTGCACTGGCAGGGGGATATTTGCACACTCAGCTGTTGGGGAGGCTGTGAACTGGCAGGGGGAGATTTGCACACTCAGCTGCTGGGGAGGCTGTGCACTGGCAGGGAGAGATTTGCACACTCAGCTGTTGGGGAGGCTGTGCACTGGCAGGGGGATATTTGCACACTCAGCTGTTGGGGAGGCTGTGAACTGGCAGGGGGAGATTTGCACACTCAGCTGCTGGGGAGGCTGTGCACTGGCAGGGAGAGATTTGCACACTCAGCTGTTGGGGAGGCTGTGCACTGGCAGGGAGAGATTTGCACACTCAGCTGTTGTGGAGGCTGTGCACTGGCAGGGAGAGATTTGCACACTCAGCTGTTGCGGAGGTTGTGCACTGGCAGGGAGAGATTTGCACATTCAGCTGTTGCGGAGGCTGTGCACTGGCAGGGGGAGATTTGCACACTCTGCTGTTGGGGACGCTGTGAACTGGCAGGGGGAGATTTGCACACTCTGCTGTTGGGGACGCTGTGAACTGGCAAGGGGAGATTTGCACACTCAGCTGTTGCGGAGGCTGTGCACTGGCAGGGGGAGATTTGCACACTCAGCTGTTGGGGGGGCTGTGCACTGGCAGGGGGAGATTTGCGCACTCAGCTGTTGCGGAGGCTGTGCACTGGCAGGGAGAGATTTGCACACTCAGCTGTTGCGGAGGCTGTGCACTGGCAGGGGGAGATTTGCACACTCAGCTGTTGGGGGGGCTGTGCACTGGCAGGGGGAGATTTGCGCACTCAGCTGTTGCGGAGGCTGTGCACTGGCAGGGAGAGATTTGCACACTCAGCTGTTGCGGAGGCTGTGCACTGGCAGGGAGAGATTTACACACTCAGCTGTTGCGGAGGCTGTGCACTGGCAGGGAGAGATTTACACACTCAGCTGTTGCGGAGGCTGTGCACTGGCAGGGAGAGACTTACACACTCAGCTTTTGCGGAGGCTGTGCACTGGCAGGGAGAGATTTGCACACTCAGCTGTTGTGGAGGCTGTGCACTGGCAGGGAGAGATTTGCACACTCAGCTGTTGCGGAGGTTGTGCACTGGCAGGGAGAGATTTGCACATTCAGCTGTTGCGGAGGCTGTGCACTGGCAGGGGGAGATTTGCACACTCTGCTGTTGGGGAGGCTGTGAACTGGCAAGGGGAGAGTTGCACACTCAGCTGCTGGGGAGGCTGTGCACTGGCAGGGAGAGATTTGCACACTCAGCTGTTGGGGAGGCTGTGCACTGGCAAGGAGAGATTTGCACACTTAGCTGCTGGGGAGGCTGTGCACTGGCAGGGAGAGATTTGCACACTCAGCTGTTGCGGAGGCTGTGCACTGGCAGGGAGAGATTTGCACACTCAGTTGTTGCGGAGACTGTGCACTGGCAGGGAGAGATTTGCACACTCAGCTGTTGCGGAGGCTGTGCACTGGCAGGGAGAGATTTGCACACTCAGCTGTTGCGGAGGTTGTGCACTGGCAGGGAGAGATTTGCACATTCAGCTGTTGCGGAGGCTGTGCACTGGCAGGGGGAGATTTGCACACTCTGCTGTTGGGGACGCTGTGAACTGGCAGGGGGAGATTTGCACACTCTGCTGTTGGGGACGCTGTGAACTGGCAAGGGGAGATTTGCACACTCAGCTGTTGCGGAGGCTGTGCACTGGCAGGGGGAGATTTGCACACTCAGCTGTTGGGGGGGCTGTGCACTGGCAGGGGGAGATTTGCGCACTCAGCTGTTGCGGAGGCTGTGCACTGGCAGGGAGAGATTTGCACACTCAGCTGCTGGGGAGGCTGTGCACTGGCTGGGAGAGATTTGCACACTCAGCTGTTGCGGAGGCTGTGCACTGGCAGGGGGAGATTTGCACACTCAGCTGTTGGGGGGGCTGTGCACTGGCAGGGGGAGATTTGCGCACTCAGCTGTTGCGGAGGCTGTGCACTGGCAGGGAGAGATTTGCACACTCAGCTGTTGCGGAGGCTGTGCACTGGCAGGGAGAGATTTACACACTCAGCTGTTGCGGAGGCTGTGCACTGGCAGGGAGAGATTTACACACTCAGCTGTTGCGGAGGCTGTGCACTGGCAGGGAGAGACTTACACACTCAGCTTTTGCGGAGGCTGTGCACTGGCAGGGAGAGATTTGCACACTCAGCTGTTGTGGAGGCTGTGCACTGGCAGGGAGAGATTTGCACACTCAGCTGTTGCGGAGGTTGTGCACTGGCAGGGAGAGATTTGCACATTCAGCTGTTGCGGAGGCTGTGCACTGGCAGGGGGAGATTTGCACACTCTGCTGTTGGGGAGGCTGTGAACTGGCAAGGGGAGAGTTGCACACTCAGCTGCTGGGGAGGCTGTGCACTGGCAGGGAGAGATTTGCACACTCAGCTGTTGGGGAGGCTGTGCACTGGCAAGGAGAGATTTGCACACTTAGCTGCTGGGGAGGCTGTGCACTGGCAGGGAGAGATTTGCACACTCAGCTGTTGCGGAGGCTGTGCACTGGCAGGGAGAGATTTGCACACTCAGTTGTTGCGGAGACTGTGCACTGGCAGGGAGAGATTTGCACACTCAGTTGTTGCGGAGACTGTGCACTGGCAGGGAGAGATTTGCACACTCAGCTGCTGGGGAGGCTGTGCACTGGCTGGGAGAGATTTGCACACTCAGCTGTTGCGGAGGCTGTGCACTGGCAGGGGGAGATTTGCACACTCAGCTGTTGGGGGGGCTGTGCACTGGCAGGGGGAGATTTGCGCACTCAGCTGTTGCGGAGGCTGTGCACTGGCAGGGGGATATTTGCACACTCAGCTGTTGGGGAGGCTGTGAACTGGCAGGGGGAGATTTGCACACTCAGCTGCTGGGGAGGCTGTGCACTGGCAGGGAGAGATTTGCACACTCAGCTGTTGGGGAGGCTGTGCACTGGCAGGGGGATATTTGCACACTCAGCTGTTGGGGAGGCTGTGAACTGGCAGGGGGAGATTTGCACACTCAGCTGCTGGGGAGGCTGTGCACTGGCAGGGAGAGATTTGCACACTCAGCTGTTGGGGAGGCTGTGCACTGGCAGGGGGATATTTGCACACTCAGCTGTTGGGGAGGCTGTGAACTGGCAGGGGGAGATTTGCACACTCAGCTGCTGGGGAGGCTGTGCACTGGCAGGGAGAGATTTGCACACTCAGCTGTTGGGGAGGCTGTGCACTGGCAGGGAGAGATTTGCACATTCAGCTGTTGCGGAGGCTGTGCACTGGCAGGGGGAGATTTGCACACTCTGCTGTTGGGGACGCTGTGAACTGGCAGGGGGAGATTTGCACACTCTGCTGTTGGGGACGCTGTGAACTGGCAAGGGGAGAGTTGCACACTCAGCTGCTGGGGAGGCTGTGCACTGGCAGGGGGAGATTTGCACACTCAGCTGTTGGGGGGGCTGTGCACTGGCAGGGGGAGATTTGCACACTCAGCTGTTGGGGGGGCTGTGCACTGGCAGGGGGAGATTTGCGCACTCAGCTGTTGCGGAGGCTGTGCACTGGCAGGGAGAGATTTGCACACTCAGCTGCTGGGGAGGCTGTGCACTGGCTGGGAGAGATTTGCACACTCAGCTGTTGCGGAGGCTGTGCACTGGCAGGGGGAGATTTGCACACTCAGCTGTTGGGGGGGCTGTGCACTGGCAGGGGGAGATTTGCGCACTCAGCTGTTGCGGAGGCTGTGCACTGGCAGGGAGAGATTTGCACACTCAGCTGTTGCGGAGGCTGTGCACTGGCAGGGAGAGATTTACACACTCAGCTGTTGCGGAGGCTGTGCACTGGCAGGGAGAGATTTACACACTCAGCTGTTGCGGAGGCTGTGCACTGGCAGGGAGAGACTTACACACTCAGCTTTTGCGGAGGCTGTGCACTGGCAGGGAGAGATTTGCACACTCAGCTGTTGTGGAGGCTGTGCACTGGCAGGGAGAGATTTGCACACTCAGCTGTTGCGGAGGTTGTGCACTGGCAGGGAGAGATTTGCACATTCAGCTGTTGCGGAGGCTGTGCACTGGCAGGGGGAGATTTGCACACTCTGCTGTTGGGGAGGCTGTGAACTGGCAAGGGGAGAGTTGCACACTCAGCTGCTGGGGAGGCTGTGCACTGGCAGGGAGAGATTTGCACACTCAGCTGTTGGGGAGGCTGTGCACTGGCAAGGAGAGATTTGCACACTTAGCTGCTGGGGAGGCTGTGCACTGGCAGGGAGAGATTTGCACACTCAGCTGTTGCGGAGGCTGTGCACTGGCAGGGAGAGATTTGCACACTCAGTTGTTGCGGAGACTGTTCACTGGCAGGGAGAGATTTGCACACTCAGCTGCTGGGGAGGCTGTGCACTGGCTGGGAGAGATTTGCACACTCAGCTGTTGCGGAGGCTGTGCACTGGCAGGGGGAGATTTGCACACTCAGCTGTTGGGGGGGCTGTGCACTGGCAGGGGGAGATTTGCGCACTCAGCTGTTGCGGAGGCTGTGCACTGGCAGGGAGAGATTTGCACACTCAGCTGTTGCGGAGGCTGTGCACTGGCAGGCAGAGATTTGCACACTCAGCTGTTGCGGAGGCTGTGCACTGGCAGGGGGAGATTTGCACACTCAGCTGTTGGGGAGGCTGTGCACTGGCAGGAAGAGATTTGCACACTCAGCTATTGCGGAGGCTGTGCACTGGCAGGGGGATATTTGCACACTCAGCTGTTGGGGAGGCTGTGAACTGGCAGGGGGAGATTTGCACACTCAGCTGCTGGGGAGGCTGTGCACTGGCAGGGAGAGATTTGCACACTCAGCTGTTGGGGAGGCTGTGCACTGGCAGGGAGAGATTTGCACACTCAGCTGTTGTGGAGGCTGTGCACTGGCAGGGAGAGATTTGCACACTCAGCTGTTGCGGAGGTTGTGCACTGGCAGGGAGAGATTTGCACATTCAGCTGTTGCGGAGGCTGTGCACTGGCAGGGGGAGATTTGCACACTCTGCTGTTGGGGACGCTGTGAACTGGCAGGGGGAGATTTGCACACTCTGCTGTTGGGGACGCTGTGAACTGGCAAGGGGAGAGTTGCACACTCAGCTGCTGGGGAGGCTGTGCACTGGCAGGGAGAGATTTGCACACTTAGCTGCTGGGGAGGCTGTGCAGTGGCAGGGAGTGATTTGCACACTCAGCTGTTGCGGAGGCTGTGCACTGGCAGGGAGAGATTTGCACACTCAGTTGTTGCGGAGACTGTGCACTGGCAGGGAGAGATTTGCACACTCAGCTGCTGGGGAGGCTGTGCACTGGCTGGGAGAGATTTGCACACTCAGCTGTTGCGGAGGCTGTGCACTGGCAGGGGGAGATTTGCACACTCAGCTGTTGGGGGGGCTGTGCACTGGCAGGGGGAGATTTGCGCACTCAGCTGTTGCGGAGGCTGTGCACTGGCAGGGAGAGATTTGCACACTCAGCTGCTGGGGAGGCTGTGCACTGGCTGGGAGAGATTTGCACACTCAGCTGTTGCGGAGGCTGTGCACTGGCAGGGGGAGATTTGCACACTCAGCTGTTGGGGGGGCTGTGCACTGGCAGGGGGAGATTTGCGCACTCAGCTGTTGCGGAGGCTGTGCACTGGCAGGGAGAGATTTGCACACTCAGCTGTTGCGGAGGCTGTGCACTGGCAGGGAGAGATTTGCACACTCAACTGTTGCGGAGGCTGTGCACTGGCAGGGGGAGATTTGCACACTCAGCTGTTGGGGAGGCTGTGCACTGGCAGGAAGAGATTTGCACACTCAGCTATTGCGGAGGCTGTGCACTGGCAGGGGGATATTTGCACACTCAGCTGTTGGGGAGGCTGTGAACTGGCAGGGGGAGATTTGCACACTCAGCTGCTGGGGAGGCTGTGCACTGGCAGGGAGAGATTTGCACACTCAGCTGTTGGGGAGGCTGTGCACTGGCAGGGAGAGATTTGCACACTCAGCTGTTGTGGAGGCTGTGCACTGGCAGGGAGAGATTTGCACACTCAGCTGTTGCGGAGGTTGTGCACTGGCAGGGAGAGATTTGCACATTCAGCTGTTGCGGAGGCTGTGCACTGGCAGGGGGAGATTTGCACACTCTGCTGTTGGGGACGCTGTGAACTGGCAGGGGGAGATTTGCACACTCTGCTGTTGGGGACGCTGTGAACTGGCAAGGGGAGAGTTGCACACTCAGCTGCTGGGGAGGCTGTGCACTGGCAGGGAGAGATTTGCACACTTAGCTGCTGGGGAGGCTGTGCAGTGGCAGGGAGTGATTTGCACACTCAGCTGTTGCGGAGGCTGTGCACTGGCAGGGAGAGATTTGCACACTCAGTTGTTGCGGAGACTGTGCACTGGCAGGGAGAAATTTGCACACTCAGCTGCTGGGGAGGCTGTGCACTGGCTGGGAGAGATTTGCACACTCAGCTGTTGCGGAGGCTGTGCACTGGCAGGGGGAGATTTGCACACTCAGCTGTTGGGGGGGCTGTGCACTGGCAGGGGGAGATTTGCGCACTCAGCTGTTGCGGAGGCTGTGCACTGGCAGGGAGAGATTTGCACACTCAGCTGCTGGGGAGGCTGTGCACTGGCTGGGAGAGATTTGCACACTCAGCTGTTGCGGAGGCTGTGCACTGGCAGGGGGAGATTTGCACACTCAGCTGTTGGGGGGGCTGTGCACTGGCAGGGGGAGATTTGCGCACTCAGCTGTTGCGGAGGCTGTGCACTGGCAGGGAGAGATTTGCACACTCAGCTGTTGCGGAGGCTGTGCACTGGCAGGGAGAGATTTGCACATTCAGCTGTTGCGGAGGCTGTGCACTGGCAGGGGGAGATTTGCACACTCTGCTGTTGGGGAGGCTGTGAACTGGCAAGGGGAGAGTTGCACACTCAGCTGCTGGGGAGGCTGTGCACTGGCAGGGAGAGATTTGCACACTCAGCTGTTGGGGAGGCTGTGCACTGGCAAGGAGAGATTTGCACACTTAGCTGCTGGGGAGGCTGTGCACTGGCAGGGAGAGATTTGCACACTCAGCTGTTGCGGAGGCTGTGCACTGGCAGGGAGAGATTTGCACACTCAGTTGTTGCGGAGACTGTGCACTGGCAGGGAGAGATTTGCACACTCAGTTGTTGCGGAGACTGTGCACTGGCAGGGAGAGATTTGCACACTCAGCTGCTGGGGAGGCTGTGCACTGGCTGGGAGAGATTTGCACACTCAGCTGTTGCGGAGGCTGTGCACTGGCAGGGGGAGATTTGCACACTCAGCTGTTGGGGGGGCTGTGCACTGGCAGGGGGAGATTTGCGCACTCAGCTGTTGCGGAGGCTGTGCACTGGCAGGGAGAGATTTGCACACTCAGCTGTTGCGGAGGCTGTGCACTGGCAGGGGGATATTTGCACACTCAGCTGTTGGGGAGGCTGTGAACTGGCAGGGGGAGATTTGCACACTCAGCTGCTGGGGAGGCTGTGCACTGGCAGGGAGAGATTTGCACACTCAGCTGT
Source organism: Mobula birostris (assembly GCF_030028105.1). Classification (NCBI taxonomy): domain Eukaryota; kingdom Metazoa; phylum Chordata; class Chondrichthyes; order Myliobatiformes; family Myliobatidae; genus Mobula; species Mobula birostris. The sequence continues at coordinate 165,058 of NW_027278534.1, read as the reverse complement.
TGGGGAGGCTGTGCACTGGCAGGGGGATATTTGCACACTCAGCTGTTGGGGAGGCTGTGAACTGGCAGGGGGAGATTTGCACACTCAGCTGCTGGGGAGGCTGTGCACTGGCAGGGAGAGATTTGCACACTCAGCTGTTGGGGAGGCTGTGCACTGGCAGGGAGAGATTTGCACATTCAGCTGTTGCGGAGGCTGTGCACTGGCAGGGGGAGATTTGCACACTCTGCTGTTGGGGACGCTGTGAACTGGCAGGGGGAGATTTGCACACTCTGCTGTTGGGGACGCTGTGAACTGGCAAGGGGAGAGTTGCACACTCAGCTGCTGGGGAGGCTGTGCACTGGCAGGGGGAGATTTGCACACTCAGCTGTTGGGGGGGCTGTGCACTGGCAGGGGGAGATTTGCGCACTCAGCTGTTGCGGAGGCTGTGCACTGGCAGGGAGAGATTTGCACACTCAGTTGTTGCGGAGACTGTGCACTGGCAGGGAGAAATTTGCACACTCAGCTGCTGGGGAGGCTGTGCACTGGCTGGGAGAGATTTGCACACTCAGCTGTTGCGGAGGCTGTGCACTGGCAGGGGGAGATTTGCACACTCAGCTGTTGGGGGGGCTGTGCACTGGCAGGGGGAGATTTGCGCACTCAGCTGTTGCGGAGGCTGTGCACTGGCAGGGAGAGATTTGCACACTCAGCTGTTGCGGAGGCTGTGCACTGGCAGGGAGAGATTTACACACTCAGCTGTTGCGGAGGCTGTGCACTGGCAGGGAGAGATTTACACACTCAGCTGTTGCGGAGGCTGTGCACTGGCAGGGAGAGACTTACACACTCAGCTTTTGCGGAGGCTGTGCACTGGCAGGGAGAGATTTGCACACTCAGCTGTTGTGGAGGCTGTGCACTGGCAGGGAGAGATTTGCACACTCAGCTGTTGCGGAGGTTGTGCACTGGCAGGGAGAGATTTGCACAATCAGCTGTTGCGGAGGCTGTGCACTGGCAGGGGGAGATTTGCACACTCTGCTGTTGGGGAGGCTGTGAACTGGCAAGGGGAGAGTTGCACACTCAGCTGCTGGGGAGGCTGTGCACTGGCAGGGAGAGATTTGCACACTCAGCTGTTGGGGAGGCTGTGCACTGGCAAGGAGAGATTTGCACACTTAGCTGCTGGGGAGGCTGTGCACTGGCAGGGAGAGATTTGCACACTCAGCTGTTGCGGAGGCTGTGCACTGGCAGGGAGAGATTTGCACACTCAGTTGTTGCGGAGACTGTGCACTGGCAGGGAGAGATTTGCACACTCAGCTGCTGGGGAGGCTGTGCACTGGCTGGGAGAGATTTGCACACTCAGCTGTTGCGGAGGCTGTGCACTGGCAGGGGGAGATTTGCACACTCAGCTGTTGGGGGGGCTGTGCACTGGCAGGGGGAGATTTGCGCACTCAGCTGTTGCGGAGGCTGTGCACTGGCAGGGAGAGATTTGCACACTCAGCTGTTGCGGAGGCTGTGCACTGGCAGGGAGAGATTTGCACACTCAGCTGTTGCGGAGGCTGTGCACTGGCAGGGGGAGATTTGCACACTCAGCTGTTGGGGAGGCTGTGCACTGGCAGGAAGAGATTTGCACACTCAGCTATTGCGGAGGCTGTGCACTGGCAGGGGGATATTTGCACACTCAGCTGTTGGGGAGGCTGTGAACTGGCAGGGGGAGATTTGCACACTCAGCTGCTGGGGAGGCTGTGCACTGGCAGGGAGAGATTTGCACACTCAGCTGTTGCGGAGGCTGTGCACTGGCAGGGAGAGATTTGCACACTCAGCTGTTGCGGAGGCTGTGCACTGGCAGGGGGGAGATTTGCACACTCAGCTGTTGGGGAGGCTGTGCACTGGCAGGAAGAGATTTGCACACTCAGCTATTGCGGAGGCTGTGCACTGGCAGGGGGATATTTGCACACTCAGCTGTTGGGGAGGCTGTGAACTGGCAGGGGGAGATTTGCACACTCAGCTGCTGGGGAGGCTGTGCACTGGCAGGGAGAGATTTGCACACTCAGCTGTTGGGGAGGCTGTGCACTGGCAGGGAGAGATTTGCACACTCAGCTGTTGCGGAGGCTGTGCACTGGCAGGGAGAGATTTGCACACTCAGCTGTTGCGGAGGCTGTGCACTGGCAGGGAGAGATTTGCACACTCAGCTGCTGGGGAGGCTGTGCACTGGCTGGGAGAGATTTGCACACTCAGCTGTGGCGGAGGCTGTGCACTGGCAGGGGGAGATTTGCACACTCAGCTGTTGGGGGGGCTGTGCACTGGCAGGGGGAGATTTGCGCACTCAGCTGTTGCGGAGGCTGTGCACTGGCAGGGAGAGATTTGCACACTCAGCTGTTGCGGAGGCTGTGCACTGGCAGGGAGAGATTTGCACACTCAACTGTTGCGGAGGCTGTGCACTGGCAGGGGGAGATTTGCACACTCAGCTGTTGGGGAGGCTGTGCACTGGCAGGAAGAGATTTGCACACTCAGCTATTGCGGAGGCTGTGCACTGGCAGGGGGATATTTGCACACTCAGCTGTTGGGGAGGCTGTGAACTGGCAGGGGGAGATTTGCACACTCAGCTGCTGGGGAGGCTGTGCACTGGCAGGGAGAGATTTGCACACTCAGCTGTTGGGGAGGCTGTGCACTGGCAGGGAGAGATTTGCACACTCAGCTGTTGTGGAGGCTGTGCACTGGCAGGGAGAGATTTGCACACTCAGCTGTTGCGGAGGTTGTGCACTGGCAGGGAGAGATTTGCACATTCAGCTGTTGCGGAGGCTGTGCACTGGCAGGGGGAGATTTGCACACTCTGCTGTTGGGGACGCTGTGAACTGGCAGGGGGAGATTTGCACACTCTGCTGTTGGGGACGCTGTGAACTGGCAAGGGGAGAGTTGCACACTCAGCTGCTGGGGAGGCTGTGCACTGGCAGGGAGAGATTTGCACACTTAGCTGCTGGGGAGGCTGTGCAGTGGCAGGGAGTGATTTGCACACTCAGCTGTTGCGGAGGCTGTGCACTGGCAGGGAGAGATTTGCACACTCAGTTGTTGCGGAGACTGTGCACTGGCAGGGAGAAATTTGCACACTCAGCTGCTGGGGAGGCTGTGCACTGGCTGGGAGAGATTTGCACACTCAGCTGTTGCGGAGGCTGTGCACTGGCAGGGGGAGATTTGCACACTCAGCTGTTGGGGGGGCTGTGCACTGGCAGGGGGAGATTTGCGCACTCAGCTGTTGCGGAGGCTGTGCACTGGCAGGGAGAGATTTGCACACTCAGCTGCTGGGGAGGCTGTGCACTGGCTGGGAGAGATTTGCACACTCAGCTGTTGCGGAGGCTGTGCACTGGCAGGGAGAGATTTGCACACTCAGCTGCTGGGGAGGCTGTGCACTGGCTGGGAGAGATTTGCACACTCAGCTGTTGCGGAGGCTGTGCACTGGCAGGGGGAGATTTGCACACTCAGCTGTTGGGGGGGCTGTGCACTGGCAGGGGGAGATTTGCGCACTCAGCTGTTGCGGAGGCTGTGCACTGGCAGGGAGAGATTTGCACACTCAGCTGTTGCGGAGGCTGTGCACTGGCAGGGGGAGATTTGCACACTCAGCTGTTGGGGGGGCTGTGCACTGGCAGGGGGAGATTTGCGCACTCAGCTGTTGTGGAGGCTGTGCACTGGCAGGGAGAGATTTGCACACTCAGCTGTTGCGGAGGTTGTGCACTGGCAGGGAGAGATTTGCACATTCAGCTGTTGCGGAGGCTGTGCACTGGCAGGGGGAGATTTGCACACTCTGCTGTTGGGGAGGCTGTGAACTGGCAAGGGGAGAGTTGCACACTCAGCTGCTGGGGAGGCTGTGCACTGGCAGGGAGAGATTTGCACACTCAGCTGTTGGGGAGGCTGTGCACTGGCAAGGAGAGATTTGCACACTTAGCTGCTGGGGAGGCTGTGCACTGGCAGGGAGAGATTTGCACACTCAGCTGTTGCGGAGGCTGTGCACTGGCAGGGAGAGATTTGCACACTCAGTTGTTGCGGAGACTGTGCACTGGCAGGGAGAGATTTGCACACTCAGTTGTTGCGGAGACTGTGCACTGGCAGGGAGAGATTTGCACACTCAGCTGCTGGGGAGGCTGTGCACTGGCTGGGAGAGATTTGCACACTCAGCTGTTGCGGAGGCTGTGCACTGGCAGGGGGAGATTTGCACACTCAGCTGTTGGGGGGGCTGTGCACTGGCAGGGGGAGATTTGCGCACTCAGCTGTTGCGGAGGCTGTGCACTGGCAGGGGGATATTTGCACACTCAGCTGTTGGGGAGGCTGTGAACTGGCAGGGGGAGATTTGCACACTCAGCTGCTGGGGAGGCTGTGCACTGGCAGGGAGAGATTTGCACACTCAGCTGTTGGGGAGGCTGTGCACTGGCAGGGGGATATTTGCACACTCAGCTGTTGGGGAGGCTGTGAACTGGCAGGGGGAGATTTGCACACTCAGCTGCTGGGGAGGCTGTGCACTGGCAGGGAGAGATTTGCACACTCAGCTGTTGGGGAGGCTGTGCACTGGCAGGGGGATATTTGCACACTCAGCTGTTGGGGAGGCTGTGAACTGGCAGGGGGAGATTTGCACACTCAGCTGCTGGGGAGGCTGTGCACTGGCAGGGAGAGATTTGCACACTCAGCTGTTGGGGAGGCTGTGCACTGGCAGGGAGAGATTTGCACACTCAGCTGTTGTGGAGGCTGTGCACTGGCAGGGAGAGATTTGCACACTCAGCTGTTGCGGAGGTTGTGCACTGGCAGGGAGAGATTTGCACATTCAGCTGTTGCGGAGGCTGTGCACTGGCAGGGGGAGATTTGCACACTCTGCTGTTGGGGACGCTGTGAACTGGCAGGGGGAGATTTGCACACTCTGCTGTTGGGGACGCTGTGAACTGGCAAGGGGAGATTTGCACACTCAGCTGTTGCGGAGGCTGTGCACTGGCAGGGGGAGATTTGCACACTCAGCTGTTGGGGGGGCTGTGCACTGGCAGGGGGAGATTTGCGCACTCAGCTGTTGCGGAGGCTGTGCACTGGCAGGGAGAGATTTGCACACTCAGCTGTTGCGGAGGCTGTGCACTGGCAGGGGGAGATTTGCACACTCAGCTGTTGGGGGGGCTGTGCACTGGCAGGGGGAGATTTGCGCACTCAGCTGTTGCGGAGGCTGTGCACTGGCAGGGAGAGATTTGCACACTCAGCTGTTGCGGAGGCTGTGCACTGGCAGGGAGAGATTTACACACTCAGCTGTTGCGGAGGCTGTGCACTGGCAGGGAGAGATTTACACACTCAGCTGTTGCGGAGGCTGTGCACTGGCAGGGAGAGACTTACACACTCAGCTTTTGCGGAGGCTGTGCACTGGCAGGGAGAGATTTGCACACTCAGCTGTTGTGGAGGCTGTGCACTTGCAGGGAGAGATTTGCACACTCAGCTGTTGCGGAGGTTGTGCACTGGCAGGGAGAGATTTGCACATTCAGCTGTTGCGGAGGCTGTGCACTGGCAGGGGGAGATTTGCACACTCTGCTGTTGGGGAGGCTGTGAACTGGCAAGGGGAGAGTTGCACACTCAGCTGCTGGGGAGGCTGTGCACTGGCAGGGAGAGATTTGCACACTCAGCTGTTGGGGAGGCTGTGCACTGGCAAGGAGAGATTTGCACACTTAGCTGCTGGGGAGGCTGTGCACTGGCAGGGAGAGATTTGCACACTCAGCTGTTGCGGAGGCTGTGCACTGGCAGGGAGAGATTTGCACACTCAGTTGTTGCGGAGACTGTGCACTGGCAGGGAGAGATTTGCACACTCAGCTGTTGCGGAGGCTGTGCACTGGCAGGGAGAGATTTGCACACTCAGCTGTTGCGGAGGTTGTGCACTGGCAGGGAGAGATTTGCACATTCAGCTGTTGCGGAGGCTGTGCACTGGCAGGGGGAGATTTGCACACTCTGCTGTTGGGGACGCTGTGAACTGGCAGGGGGAGATTTGCACACTCTGCTGTTGGGGACGCTGTGAACTGGCAAGGGGAGATTTGCACACTCAGCTGTTGCGGAGGCTGTGCACTGGCAGGGGGAGATTTGCACACTCAGCTGTTGGGGGGGCTGTGCACTGGCAGGGGGAGATTTGCGCACTCAGCTGTTGCGGAGGCTGTGCACTGGCAGGGAGAGATTTGCACACTCAGCTGCTGGGGAGGCTGTGCACTGGCTGGGAGAGATTTGCACACTCAGCTGTTGCGGAGGCTGTGCACTGGCAGGGGGAGATTTGCACACTCAGCTGTTGGGGGGGCTGTGCACTGGCAGGGGGAGATTTGCGCACTCAGCTGTTGCGGAGGCTGTGCACTGGCAGGGAGAGATTTGCACACTCAGCTGTTGCGGAGGCTGTGCACTGGCAGGGAGAGATTTACACACTCAGCTGTTGCGGAGGCTGTGCACTGGCAGGGAGAGATTTACACACTCAGCTGTTGCGGAGGCTGTGCACTGGCAGGGAGAGACTTACACACTCAGCTTTTGCGGAGGCTGTGCACTGGCAGGGAGAGATTTGCACACTCAGCTGTTGTGGAGGCTGAGCACTGGCAGGGAGAGATTTGCACACTCAGCTGTTGCGGAGGTTGTGCACTGGCAGGGAGAGATTTGCACATTCAGCTGTTGCGGAGGCTGTGCACTGGCAGGGGGAGATTTGCACACTCTGCTGTTGGGGAGGCTGTGAACTGGCAAGGGGAGAGTTGCACACTCAGCTGCTGGGGAGGCTGTGCACTGGCAGGGAGAGATTTGCACACTCAGCTGTTGGGGAGGCTGTGCACTGGCAAGGAGAGATTTGCACACTTAGCTGCTGGGGAGGCTGTGCACTGGCAGGGAGAGATTTGCACACTCAGCTGTTGCGGAGGCTGTGCACTGGCAGGGAGAGATTTGCACACTCAGTTGTTGCGGAGACTGTGCACTGGCAGGGAGAGATTTGCACACTCAGTTGTTGCGGAGACTGTGCACTGGCAGGGAGAGATTTGCACACTCAGCTGCTGGGGAGGCTGTGCACTGGCTGGGAGAGATTTGCACACTCAGCTGTTGCGGAGGCTGTGCACTGGCAGGGGGAGATTTGCACACTCAGCTGTTGGGGGGGCTGTGCACTGGCAGGGGGAGATTTGCGCACTCAGCTGTTGCGGAGGCTGTGCACTGGCAGGGGGATATTTGCACACTCAGCTGTTGGGGAGGCTGTGAACTGGCAGGGGGAGATTTGCACACTCAGCTGCTGGGGAGGCTGTGCACTGGCAGGGAGAGATTTGCACACTCAGCTGTTGGGGAGGCTGTGCACTGGCAGGGGGATATTTGCACACTCAGCTGTTGGGGAGGCTGTGAACTGGCAGGGGGAGATTTGCACACTCAGCTGCTGGGGAGGCTGTGCACTGGCAGGGAGAGATTTGCACACTCAGCTGTTGGGGAGGCTGTGCACTGGCAGGGGGATATTTGCACACTCAGCTGTTGGGGAGGCTGTGAACTGGCAGGGGGAGATTTGCACACTCAGCTGCTGGGGAGGCTGTGCACTGGCAGGGAGAGATTTGCACACTCAGCTGTTGGGGAGGCTGTGCACTGGCAGGGAGAGATTTGCACATTCAGCTGTTGCGGAGGCTGTGCACTGGCAGGGGGAGATTTGCACACTCTGCTGTTGGGGACGCTGTGAACTGGCAGGGGGAGATTTGCACACTCTGCTGTTGGGGACGCTGTGAACTGGCAAGGGGAGAGTTGCACACTCAGCTGCTGGGGAGGCTGTGCACTGGCAGGGGGAGATTTGCACACTCAGCTGTTGGGGGGGCTGTGCACTGGCAGGGGGAGATTTGCACACTCAGCTGTTGGGGGGGCTGTGCACTGGCAGGGGGAGATTTGCGCACTCAGCTGTTGCGGAGGCTGTGCACTGGCAGGGAGAGATTTGCACACTCAGCTGCTGGGGAGGCTGTGAACTGGCAGGGGGAGATTTGCACACTCAGCTGCTGGGGAGGCTGTGCACTGGCAGGGAGAGATTTGCACACTCAGCTGTTGGGGAGGCTGTGCACTGGCAGGGAGAGATTTGCACACTCAGCTGTTGCGGAGGTTGTGCACTGGCAGGGAGAGATTTGCACATTCAGCTGTTGCGGAGGCTGTGCACTGGCAGGGGGAGATTTGCACACTCTGCTGTTGGGGAGGCTGTGAACTGGCAAGGGGAGAGTTGCACACTCAGCTGCTGGGGAGGCTGTGCACTGGCAGGGAGAGATTTGCACACTCAGCTGTTGGGGAGGCTGTGCACTGGCAAGGAGAGATTTGCACACTTAGCTGCTGGGGAGGCTGTGCACTGGCAGGGAGAGATTTGCACACTCAGCTGTTGCGGAGGCTGTGCACTGGCAGGGAGAGATTTGCACACTCAGTTGTTGCGGAGACTGTGCACTGGCAGGGAGAGATTTGCACACTCAGCTGTTGCGGAGGCTGTGCACTGGCAGGGAGAGATTTGCACACTCAGCTGTTGCGGAGGTTGTGCACTGGCAGGGAGAGATTTGCACATTCAGCTGTTGCGGAGGCTGTGCACTGGCAGGGGGAGATTTGCACACTCTGCTGTTGGGGACGCTGTGAACTGGCAGGGGGAGATTTGCACACTCTGCTGTTGGGGACGCTGTGAACTGGCAAGGGGAGATTTGCACACTCAGCTGTTGCGGAGGCTGTGCACTGGCAGGGGGAGATTTGCACACTCAGCTGTTGGGGGGGCTGTGCACTGGCAGGGGGAGATTTGCGCACTCAGCTGTTGCGGAGGCTGTGCACTGGCAGGGAGAGATTTGCACACTCAGCTGCTGGGGAGGCTGTGCACTGGCTGGGAGAGATTTGCACACTCAGCTGTTGCGGAGGCTGTGCACTGGCAGGGGGAGATTTGCACACTCAGCTGTTGGGGGGGCTGTGCACTGGCAGGGGGAGATTTGCGCACTCAGCTGTTGCGGAGGCTGTGCACTGGCAGGGAGAGATTTGCACACTCAGCTGTTGCGGAGGCTGTGCACTGGCAGGGAGAGATTTACACACTCAGCTGTTGCGGAGGCTGTGCACTGGCAGGGAGAGATTTACACACTCAGCTGTTGCGGAGGCTGTGCACTGGCAGGGAGAGACTTACACACTCAGCTTTTGCGGAGGCTGTGCACTGGCAGGGAGAGATTTGCACACTCAGCTGTTGTGGAGGCTGAGCACTGGCAGGGAGAGATTTGCACACTCAGCTGTTGCGGAGGTTGTGCACTGGCAGGGAGAGATTTGCACATTCAGCTGTTGCGGAGGCTGTGCACTGGCAGGGGGAGATTTGCACACTCTGCTGTTGGGGAGGCTGTGAACTGGCAAGGGGAGAGTTGCACACTCAGCTGCTGGGGAGGCTGTGCACTGGCAGGGAGAGATTTGCACACTCAGCTGTTGGGGAGGCTGTGCACTGGCAAGGAGAGATTTGCACACTTAGCTGCTGGGGAGGCTGTGCACTGGCAGGGAGAGATTTGCACACTCAGCTGTTGCGGAGGCTGTGCACTGGCAGGGAGAGATTTGCACACTCAGTTGTTGCGGAGACTGTGCACTGGCAGGGAGAGATTTGCACACTCAGTTGTTGCGGAGACTGTGCACTGGCAGGGAGAGATTTGCACACTCAGCTGCTGGGGAGGCTGTGCACTGGCTGGGAGAGATTTGCACACTCAGCTGTTGCGGAGGCTGTGCACTGGCAGGGGGAGATTTGCACACTCAGCTGTTGGGGGGGCTGTGCACTGGCAGGGGGAGATTTGCGCACTCAGCTGTTGCGGAGGCTGTGCACTGGCAGGGGGATATTTGCACACTCAGCTGTTGGGGAGGCTGTGAACTGGCAGGGGGAGATTTGCACACTCAGCTGCTGGGGAGGCTGTGCACTGGCAGGGAGAGATTTGCACACTCAGCTGTTGGGGAGGCTGTGCACTGGCAGGGGGATATTTGCACACTCAGCTGTTGGGGAGGCTGTGAACTGGCAGGGGGAGATTTGCACACTCAGCTGCTGGGGAGGCTGTGCACTGGCAGGGAGAGATTTGCACACTCAGCTGTTGGGGAGGCTGTGCACTGGCAGGGGGATATTTGCACACTCAGCTGTTGGGGAGGCTGTGAACTGGCAGGGGGAGATTTGCACACTCAGCTGCTGGGGAGGCTGTGCACTGGCAGGGAGAGATTTGCACACTCAGCTGTTGGGGAGGCTGTGCACTGGCAGGGAGAGATTTGCACATTCAGCTGTTGCGGAGGCTGTGCACTGGCAGGGGGAGATTTGCACACTCTGCTGTTGGGGACGCTGTGAACTGGCAGGGGGAGATTTGCACACTCTGCTGTTGGGGACGCTGTGAACTGGCAAGGGGAGAGTTGCACACTCAGCTGCTGGGGAGGCTGTGCACTGGCAGGGGGAGATTTGCACACTCAGCTGTTGGGGGGGCTGTGCACTGGCAGGGGGAGATTTGCACACTCAGCTGTTGGGGGGGCTGTGCACTGGCAGGGGGAGATTTGCGCACTCAGCTGTTGCGGAGGCTGTGCACTGGCAGGGAGAGATTTGCACACTCAGCTGCTGGGGAGGCTGTGCACTGGCTGGGAGAGATTTGCACACTCAGCTGTTGCGGAGGCTGTGCACTGGCAGGGGGAGATTTGCACACTCAGCTGTTGGGGGGGCTGTGCACTGGCAGGGGGAGATTTGCGCACTCAGCTGTTGCGGAGGCTGTGCACTGGCAGGGAGAGATTTGCACACTCAGCTGTTGCGGAGGCTGTGCACTGGCAGGGAGAGATTTACACACTCAGCTGTTGCGGAGGCTGTGCACTGGCAGGGAGAGATTTACACACTCAGCTGTTGCGGAGGCTGTGCACTGGCAGGGAGAGACTTACACACTCAGCTTTTGCGGAGGCTGTGCACTGGCAGGGAGAGATTTGCACACTCAGCTGTTGTGGAGGCTGTGCACTGGCAGGGAGAGATTTGCACACTCAGCTGTTGCGGAGGTTGTGCACTGGCAGGGAGAGATTTGCACATTCAGCTGTTGCGGAGGCTGTGCACTGGCAGGGGGAGATTTGCACACTCTGCTGTTGGGGAGGCTGTGAACTGGCAAGGGGAGAGTTGCACACTCAGCTGCTGGGGAGGCTGTGCACTGGCAGGGAGAGATTTGCACACTCAGCTGTTGGGGAGGCTGTGCACTGGCAAGGAGAGATTTGCACACTTAGCTGCTGGGGAGGCTGTGCACTGGCAGGGAGAGATTTGCACACTCAGCTGTTGCGGAGGCTGTGCACTGGCAGGGAGAGATTTGCACACTCAGTTGTTGCGGAGACTGTTCACTGGCAGGGAGAGATTTGCACACTCAGCTGCTGGGGAGGCTGTGCACTGGCTGGGAGAGATTTGCACACTCAGCTGTTGCGGAGGCTGTGCACTGGCAGGGGGAGATTTGCACACTCAGCTGTTGGGGGGGCTGTGCACTGGCAGGGGGAGATTTGCGCACTCAGCTGTTGCGGAGGCTGTGCACTGGCAGGGAGAGATTTGCACACTCAGCTGTTGCGGAGGCTGTGCACTGGCAGGCAGAGATTTGCACACTCAGCTGTTGCGGAGGCTGTGCACTGGCAGGGGGAGATTTGCACACTCAGCTGTTGGGGAGGCTGTGCACTGGCAGGAAGAGATTTGCACACTCAGCTATTGCGGAGGCTGTGCACTGGCAGGGGGATATTTGCACACTCAGCTGTTGGGGAGGCTGTGAACTGGCAGGGGGAGATTTGCACACTCAGCTGCTGGGGAGGCTGTGCACTGGCAGGGAGAGATTTGCACACTCAGCTGTTGGGGAGGCTGTGCACTGGCTGGGAGAGATTTGCACACTCAGCTGTTGCGGAGGCTGTGCACTGGCAGGGGGAGATTTGCACACTCAGCTGTTGGGGGGGCTGTGCACTGGCAGGGGGAGATTTGCGCACTCAGCTGTTGCGGAGGCTGTGCACTGGCAGGGAGAGATTTGCACACTCAGCTGCTGGGGAGGCTGTGCACTGGCTGGGAGAGATTTGCACACTCAGCTGTTGCGGAGGCTGTGCACTGGCAGGGGGAGATTTGCACACTCAGCTGTTGGGGGGGCTGTGCACTGGCAGGGGGAGATTTGCGCACTCAGCTGTTGCGGAGGCTGTGCACTGGCAGGGAGAGATTTGCACACTCAGCTGTTGCGGAGGCTGTGCACTGGCAGGGAGAGATTTGCACACTCAACTGTTGCGGAGGCTGTGCACTGGCAGGGGGAGATTTGCACACTCAGCTGTTGGGGAGGCTGTGCACTGGCAGGAAGAGATTTGCACACTCAGCTATTGCGGAGGCTGTGCACTGGCAGGGGGATATTTGCACACTCAGCTGTTGGGGAGGCTGTGAACTGGCAGGGGGAGATTTGCACACTCAGCTGCTGGGGAGGCTGTGCACTGGCAGGGAGAGATTTGCACACTCAGCTGTTGGGGAGGCTGTGCACTGGCAGGGAGAGATTTGCACACTCAGCTGTTGTGGAGGCTGTGCACTGGCAGGGAGAGATTTGCACACTCAGCTGTTGCGGAGGTTGTGCACTGGCAGGGAGAGATTTGCACATTCAGCTGTTGCGGAGGCTGTGCACTGGCAGGGGGAGATTTGCACACTCTGCTGTTGGGGACGCTGTGAACTGGCAGCGGGAGATTTGCACACTCTGCTGTTGGGGACGCTGTGAACTGGCAAGGGGAGAGTTGCACACTCAGCTGCTGGGGAGGCTGTGCACTGGCAGGGAGAGATTTGCACACTTAGCTGCTGGGGAGGCTGTGCAGTGGCAGGGAGTGATTTGCACACTCAGCTGTTGCGGAGGCTGTGCACTGGCAGGGAGAGATTTGCACACTCAGTTGTTGCGGAGACTGTGCACTGGCAGGGAGAAATTTGCACACTCAGCTGCTGGGGAGGCTGTGCACTGGCAGGGAGAGATTTGCACACTCAGCTGTTGGGGAGGCTGTGCACTGGCAGGGAGAGATTTGCACATTCAGCTGTTGCGGAGGCTGTGCACTGGCAGGGGGAGATTTGCACACTCTGCTGTTGGGGACGCTGTGAACTGGCAGGGGGAGATTTGCACACTCTGCTGTTGGGGACGCTGTGAACTGGCAAGGGGAGAGTTGCACACTCAGCTGCTGGGGAGGCTGTGCACTGGCAGGGGGAGATTTGCACACTCAGCTGTTGGGGGGGCTGTGCACTGGCAGGGGGAGATTTGCGCACTCAGCTGTTGCGGAGGCTGTGCACTGGCAGGGAGAGATTTGCACACTCAGTTGTTGCGGAGACTGTGCACTGGCAGGGAGAAATTTGCACACTCAGCTGCTGGGGAGGCTGTGCACTGGCTGGGAGAGATTTGCACACTCAGCTGTTGCGGAGGCTGTGCACTGGCAGGAAGAGATTTGCACACTCAGCTGTTGGGGGGGCTGTGCACTGGCAGGGGGAGATTTGCGCACTCAGCTGTTGCGGAGGCTGTGCACTGGCAGGGAGAGATTTGCACACTCAGCTGTTGCGGAGGCTGTGCACTGGCAGGGAGAGATTTGCACACTCAGCTGTTGCGGAGGTTGTGCACTGGCAGGGAGAGATTTGCACATTCAGCTGTTGCGGAGGCTGTGCACTGGCAGGGGGAGATTTGCACACTCTGCTGTTGGGGACGCTGTGAACTGGCAGGGGGAGATTTGCACACTCTGCTGTTGGGGACGCTGTGAACTGGCAAGGGGAGAGTTGCACACTCAGCTGCTGGGGAGGCTGTGCACTGGCAGGGAGAGATTTGCACACTTAGCTGCTGGGGAGGCTGTGCAGTGGCAGGGAGTGATTTGCACACTCAGCTGTTGCGGAGGCTGTGCACTGGCAGGGAGAGATTTGCACACTCAGTTGTTGCGGAGACTGTGCACTGGCAGGGAGAAATTTGCACACTCAGCTGCTGGGGAGGCTGTGCACTGGCTGGGAGAGATTTGCACACTCAGCTGTTGCGGAGGCTGTGCACTGGCAGGGAGAGACTTACACACTCAGCTTTTGCGGAGGCTGTGCACTGGCAGGGAGAGATTTGCACACTCAGCTGTTGTGGAGGCTGTGCACTGGCAGGGAGAGATTTGCACACTCAGCTGTTGCGGAGGTTGTGCACTGGCAGGGAGAGATTTGCACATTCAGCTGTTGCGGAGGCTGTGCACTGGCAGGGGGAGATTTGCACACTCTGCTGTTGGGGAGGCTGTGAACTGGCAAGGGGAGAGTTGCACACTCAGCTGCTGGGGAGGCTGTGCACTGGCAGGGAGAGATTTGCACACTCAGCTGTTGGGGAGGCTGTGCACTGGCAAGGAGAGATTTGCACACTTAGCTGCTGGGGAGGCTGTGCACTGGCAGGGAGAGATTTGCACACTCAGCTGTTGCGGAGGCTGTGCACTGGCAGGGAGAGATTTGCACACTCAGTTGTTGCGGAGACTGTGCACTGGCAGGGAGAGATTTGCACACTCAGTTGTTGCGGAGACTGTGCACTGGCAGGGAGAGATTTGCACACTCAGCTGCTGGGGAGGCTGTGCACTGGCTGGGAGAGATTTGCACACTCAGCTGTTGCGGAGGCTGTGCACTGGCAGGGGGAGATTTGCACACTCAGCTGTTGGGGGGGCTGTGCACTGGCAGGGGGAGATTTGCGCACTCAGCTGTTGCGGAGGCTGTGCACTGGCAGGGGGATATTTGCACACTCAGCTGTTGGGGAGGCTGTGAACTGGCAGGGGGAGATTTGCACACTCAGCTGCTGGGGAGGCTGTGCACTGGCAGGGAGAGATTTGCACACTCAGCTGTTGGGGAGGCTGTGCACTGGCAGGGGGATATTTGCACACTCAGCTGTTGGGGAGGCTGTGAACTGGCAGGGGGAGATTTGCACACTCAGCTGCTGGGGAGGCTGTGCACTGGCAGGGAGAGATTTGCACACTCAGCTGTTGGGGAGGCTGTGCACTGGCAGGGGGATATTTGCACACTCAGCTGTTGGGGAGGCTGTGAACTGGCAGGGGGAGATTTGCACACTCAGCTGCTGGGGAGGCTGTGCACTGGCAGGGAGAGATTTGCACACTCAGCTGTTGGGGAGGCTGTGCACTGGCAGGGAGAGATTTGCACACTCAGCTGTTGTGGAGGCTGTGCACTGGCAGGGAGAGATTTGCACACTCAGCTGTTGCGGAGGTTGTGCACTGGCAGGGAGAGATTTGCACATTCAGCTGTTGCGGAGGCTGTGCACTGGCAGGGGGAGATTTGCACACTCTGCTGTTGGGGACGCTGTGAACTGGCAGGGGGAGATTTGCACACTCTGCTGTTGGGGACGCTGTGAACTGGCAAGGGGAGAGTTGCACACTCAGCTGCTGGGGAGGCTGTGCACTGGCAGGGAGAGATTTGCACACTTAGCTGCTGGGGAGGCTGTGCAGTGGCAGGGAGTGATTTGCACACTCAGCTGTTGCGGAGGCTGTGCACTGGCAGGGAGAGATTTGCACACTCAGTTGTTGCGGAGACTGTGCACTGGCAGGGAGAAATTTGCACACTCAGCTGCTGGGGAGGCTGTGCACTGGCTGGGAGAGATTTGCACACTCAGCTGTTGCGGAGGCTGTGCACTGGCAGGGGGAGATTTGCACACTCAGCTGTTGGGGGGGCTGTGCACTGGCAGGGGGAGATTTGCGCACTCAGCTGTTGCGGAGGCTGTGCACTGGCAGGGAGAGATTTGCACACTCAGCTGCTGGGGAGGCTGTGCACTGGCTGGGAGAGATTTGCACACTCAGCTGTTGCGGAGGCTGTGCACTGGCAGGGGGAGATTTGCACACTCAGCTGTTGGGGGGGCTGTGCACTGGCAGGGGGAGATTTGCGCACTCAGCTGTTGCGGAGGCTGTGCACTGGCAGGGAGAGATTTGCACACTCAGCTGTTGCGGAGGCTGTGCACTGGCAGGGAGAGATTTACACACTCAGCTGTTGCGGAGGCTGTGCACTGGCAGGGAGAGATTTACACACTCAGCTGTTGCGGAGGCTGTGCACTGGCAGGGAGAGACTTACACACTCAGCTTTTGCGGAGGCTGTGCACTGGCAGGGAGAGATTTGCACACTCAGCTGTTGTGGAGGCTGTGCACTGGCAGGGAGAGATTTGCACACTCAGCTGTTGCGGAGGTTGTGCACTGGCAGGGAGAGATTTCACATTCAGCTGTTGCGGAGGCTGTGCACTGGCAGGGGGAGATTTGCACACTCTGCTGTTGGGGAGGCTGTGAACTGGCAAGGGGAGAGTTGCACACTCAGCTGCTGGGGAGGCTGTGCACTGGCAGGGAGAGATTTGCACACTCAGCTGTTGGGGAGGCTGTGCACTGGCAAGGAGAGATTTGCACACTTAGCTGCTGGGGAGGCTGTGCACTGGCAGGGAGAGATTTGCACACTCAGCTGTTGCGGAGGCTGTGAACTGGCAGGGGGAGATTTGCACACTCAGCTGCTGGGGAGGCTGTGCACTGGCAGGGAGAGATTTGCACACTCAGCTGTTGGGGAGGCTGTGCACTGGCAGGGGGATATTTGCACACTCAGCTGTTGGGGAGGCTGTGAACTGGCAGGGGGAGATTTGCACACTCAGCTGCTGGGGAGGCTGTGCACTGGCAGGGAGAGATTTGCACACTCAGCTGTTGGGGAGGCTGTGCACTGGCAGGGAGAGATTTGCACATTCAGCTGTTGCGGAGGCTGTGCACTGGCAGGGGGAGATTTGCACACTCTGCTGTTGGGGACGCTGTGAACTGGCAGGGGGAGATTTGCACACTCTGCTGTTGGGGACGCTGTGAACTGGCAAGGGGAGAGTTGCACACTCAGCTGCTGGGGAGGCTGTGCACTGGCAGGGGGAGATTTGCACACTCAGCTGTTGGGGGGGCTGTGCACTGGCAGGGGGAGATTTGCGCACTCAGCTGTTGCGGAGGCTGTGCACTGGCAGGGAGAGATTTGCACACTCAGTTGTTGCGGAGACTGTGCACTGGCAGGGAGAAATTTGCACACTCAGCTGCTGGGGAGGCTGTGCACTGGCTGGGAGAGATTTGCACACTCAGCTGTTGCGGAGGCTGTGCACTGGCAGGGGGAGATTTGCACACTCAGCTGTTGGGGGGGCTGTGCACTGGCAGGGGGAGATTTGCGCACTCAGCTGTTGCGGAGGCTGTGCACTGGCAGGGAGAGATTTGCACACTCAGCTGTTGCGGAGGCTGTGCACTGGCAGGGAGAGATTTGCACACTCAACTGTTGCGGAGGCTGTGCACTGGCAGGGGGAGATTTGCACACTCAGCTGTTGGGGAGGCTGTGCACTGGCAGGAAGAGATTTGCACACTCAGCTATTGCGGAGGCTGTGCACTGGCAGGGGGATATTTGCACACTCAGCTGTTGGGGAGGCTGTGAACTGGCAGGGGGAGATTTGCACACTCAGCTGCTGGGGAGGCTGTGCACTGGCAGGGAGAGATTTGCACACTCAGCTGTTGGGGAGGCTGTGCACTGGCAGGGAGAGATTTGCACACTCAGCTGTTGTGGAGGCTGTGCACTGGCAGGGAGAGATTTGCACACTCAGCTGTTGCGGAGGTTGTGCACTGGCAGGGAGAGATTTGCACATTCAGCTGTTGCGGAGGCTGTGCACTGGCAGGGGGAGATTTGCACACTCTGCTGTTGGGGACGCTGTGAACTGGCAGGGGGAGATTTGCACACTCTGCTGTTGGGGACGCTGTGAACTGGCAAGGGGAGAGTTGCACACTCAGCTGCTGGGGAGGCTGTGCACTGGCAGGGAGAGATTTGCACACTTAGCTGCTGGGGAGGCTGTGCAGTGGCAGGGAGTGATTTGCACACTCAGCTGTTGCGGAGGCTGTGCACTGGCAGGGAGAGATTTGCACACTCAGTTGTTGCGGAGACTGTGCACTGGCAGGGAGAAATTTGCACACTCAGCTGCTGGGGAGGCTGTGCACTGGCTGGGAGAGATTTGCACACTCAGCTGTTGCGGAGGCTGTGCACTGGCAGGGGGAGATTTGCACACTCAGCTGTTGGGGGGGCTGTGCACTGGCAGGGGGAGATTTGCGCACTCAGCTGTTGCGGAGGCTGTGCACTGGCAGGGAGAGATTTGCACACTCAGCTGCTGGGGAGGCTGTGCACTGGCTGGGAGAGATTTGCACACTCAGCTGTTGCGGAGGCTGTGCACTGGCAGGGGGAGATTTGCACACTCAGCTGTTGGGGGGGCTGTGCACTGGCAGGGGGAGATTTGCGCACTCAGCTGTTGCGGAGGCTGTGCACTGGCAGGGAGAGATTTGCACACTCAGCTGTTGCGGAGGCTGTGCACTGGCAGGGAGAGATTTACACACTCAGCTGTTGCGGAGGCTGTGCACTGGCAGGGAGAGATTTACACACTCAGCTGTTGCGGAGGCTGTGCACTGGCAGGGAGAGACTTACACACTCAGCTTTTGCGGAGGCTGTGCACTGGCAGGGAGAGATTTGCACACTCAGCTGTTGTGGAGGCTGTGCACTGGCAGGGAGAGATTTGCACACTCAGCTGTTGCGGAGGTTGTGCACTGGCAGGGAGAGATTTGCACATTCAGCTGTTGCGGAGGCTGTGCACTGGCAGGGGGAGATTTGCACACTCTGCTGTTGGGGAGGCTGTGAACTGGCAAGGGGAGAGTTGCACACTCAGCTGCTGGGGAGGCTGTGCACTGGCAGGGAGAGATTTGCACACTGAGCTGTTGGGGAGGCTGTGCACTGGCAAGGAGAGATTTGCACACTTAGCTGCTGGGGAGGCTGTGCACTGGCAGGGAGAGATTTGCACACTCAGCTGTTGCGGAGGCTGTGCACTGGCAGGGAGAGATTTGCACACTCAGTTGTTGCGGAGACTGTGCACTGGCAGGGAGAGATTTGCACACTCAGTTGTTGCGGAGACTGTGCACTGGCAGGGAGAGATTTGCACACTCAGCTGCTGGGGAGGCTGTGCACTGGCTGGGAGAGATTTGCACACTCAGCTGTTGCGGAGGCTGTGCACTGGCAGGGGGAGATTTGCACACTCAGCTGTTGGGGGGGCTGTGCACTGGCAGGGGGAGATTTGCGCACTCAGCTGTTGCGGAGGCTGTGCACTGGCAGGGGGATATTTGCACACTCAGCTGTTGGGGAGGCTGTGAACTGGCAGGGGGAGATTTGCACACTCAGCTGCTGGGGAGGCTGTGCACTGGCAGGGAGAAATTTGCACACTCAGCTGTTGGGGAGGCTGTGCACTGGCAGGGGGATATTTGCACACTCAGCTGTTGGGGAGGCTGAGAACTGGCAGGGGGAGATTTGCACACTCAGCTGCTGGGGAGGCTGTGCACTGGCAGGGAGAGATTTGCACACTCAGCTGTTGGGGAGGCTGTGCACTGGCAGGGGGATATTTGCACACTCAGCTGTTGGGGAGGCTGTGAACTGGCAGGGGGAGATTTGCACACTCAGCTGCTGGGGAGGCTGTGCACTGGCAGGGAGAGATTTGCACACTCAGCTGTTGGGGAGGCTGTGCACTGGCAGGGAGAGATTTGCACACTCAGCTGTTGTGGAGGCTGTGCACTGGCAGGGAGAGATTTGCACACTCAGCTGTTGCGGAGGTTGTGCACTGGCAGGGAGAGATTTGCACATTCAGCTGTTGCGGAGGCTGTGCACTGGCAGGGGGAGATTTGCACACTCTGCTGTTGGGGACGCTGTGAACTGGCAGGGGGAGATTTGCACACTCTGCTGTTGGGGACGCTGTGAACTGGCAAGGGGAGAGTTGCACACTCAGCTGCTGGGGAGGCTGTGCACTGGCAGGGAGAGATTTGCACACTTAGCTGCTGGGGAGGCTGTGCAGTGGCAGGGAGTGATTTGCACACTCAGCTGTTGCGGAGGCTGTGCACTGGCAGGGAGAGATTTACACACTCAGCTGTTGCGGAGGCTGTGCACTGGCAGGGAGAGACTTACACACTCAGCTTTTGCGGAGGCTGTGCACTGGCAGGGAGAGATTTGCACACTCAGCTGTTGTGGAGGCTGTGCACTGGCAGGGAGAGATTTGCACACTCAGCTGTTGCGGAGGTTGTGCACTGGCAGGGAGAGATTTGCACATTCAGCTGTTGCGGAGGCTGTGCACTGGCAGGGGGAGATTTGCACACTCAGCTGTTGGGGAGGCTGTGAACTGGCAGGGGGAGATTTGCACACTCAGCTGCTGGGGAGGCTGTGCACTGGCAGGGAGAGATTTGCACACTCAGCTGTTGGGGAGGCTGTGCACTGGCAGGGGGATATTTGCACACTCAGCTGTTGGGGAGGCTGTGAACTGGCAGGGGGAGATTTGCACACTCAGCTGCTGGGGAGGCTGTGCACTGGCAGGGAGAGATTTGCACACTCAGCTGTTGGGGAGGCTGTGCACTGGCAGGGAGAGATTTGCACACTCAGCTGTTGTGGAGGCTGTGCACTGGCAGGGAGAGATTTGCACACTCAGCTGTTGCGGAGGTTGTGCACTGGCAGGGAGAGATTTGCACATTCAGCTGTTGCGGAGGCTGTGCACTGGCAGGGGGAGATTTGCACACTCTGCTGTTGGGGACGCTGTGAACTGGCAGGGGGAGATTTGCACACTCTGCTGTTGGGGACGCTGTGAACTGGCAAGGGGAGAGTTGCACACTCAGCTGCTGGGGAGGCTGTGCACTGGCAGGGAGAGATTTGCACACTTAGCTGCTGGGGAGGCTGTGCAGTGGCAGGGAGTGATTTGCACACTCAGCTGTTGCGGAGGCTGTGCACTGGCAGGGAGAGATTTGCACACTCAGTTGTTGCGGAGACTGTGCACTGGCAGGGAGAAATTTGCACACTCAGCTGCTGGGGAGGCTGTGCACTGGCTGGGAGAGATTTGCACACTCAGCTGTTGCGGAGGCTGTGCACTGGCAGGGGGAGATTTGCACACTCAGCTGTTGGGGGGGCTGTGCACTGGCAGGGGGAGATTTGCGCACTCAGCTGTTGCGGAGGCTGTGCACTGGCAGGGAGAGATTTGCACACTCAGCTGCTGGGGAGGCTGTGCACTGGCTGGGAGAGATTTGCACACTCAGCTGTTGCGGAGGCTGTGCACTGGCAGGGGGAGATTTGCACACTCAGCTGTTGGGGGGGCTGTGCACTGGCAGGGGGAGATTTGCGCACTCAGCTGTTGCGGAGGCTGTGCACTGGCAGGGAGAGATTTGCACACTCAGCTGTTGCGGAGGCTGTGCACTGGCAGGGAGAGATTTACACACTCAGCTGTTGCGGAGGCTGTGCACTGGCAGGGAGAGATTTACACACTCAGCTGTTGCGGAGGCTGTGCACTGGCAGGGAGAGACTTACACACTCAGCTTTTGCGGAGGCTGTGCACTGGCAGGGAGAGATTTGCACACTCAGCTGTTGTGGAGGCTGTGCACTGGCAGGGAGAGATTTGCACACTCAGCTGTTGCGGAGGTTGTGCACTGGCAGGGAGAGATTTGCACATTCAGCTGTTGCGGAGGCTGTGCACTGGCAGGGGGAGATTTGCACACTCTGCTGTTGGGGAGGCTGTGAACTGGCAAGGGGAGAGTTGCACACTCAGCTGCTGGGGAGGCTGTGCACTGGCAGGGAGAGATTTGCACACTCAGCTGTTGGGGAGGCTGTGCACTGGCAAGGAGAGATTTGCACACTTAGCTGCTGGGGAGGCTGTGCACTGGCAGGGAGAGATTTGCACACTCAGCTGTTGCGGAGGCTGTGAACTGGCAGGGGGAGATTTGCACACTCAGCTGCTGGGGAGGCTGTGCACTGGCAGGGAGAGATTTGCACACTCAGCTGTTGGGGAGGCTGTGCACTGGCAGGGGGATATTTGCACACTCAGCTGTTGGGGAGGCTGTGAACTGGCAGGGGGAGATTTGCACACTCAGCTGCTGGGGAGGCTGTGCACTGGCAGGGAGAGATTTGCACACTCAGCTGTTGGGGAGGCTGTGCACTGGCAGGGAGAGATTTGCACATTCAGCTGTTGCGGAGGCTGTGCACTGGCAGGGGGAGATTTGCACACTCTGCTGTTGGGGACGCTGTGAACTGGCAGGGGGAGATTTGCACACTCTGCTGTTGGGGACGCTGTGAACTGGCAAGGGGAGAGTTGCACACTCAGCTGCTGGGGAGGCTGTGCACTGGCAGGGGGAGATTTGCACACTCAGCTGTTGGGGGGGCTGTGCACTGGCAGGGGGAGATTTGCGCACTCAGCTGTTGCGGAGGCTGTGCACTGGCAGGGAGAGATTTGCACACTCAGTTGTTGCGGAGACTGTGCACTGGCAGGGGGAGATTTGCACACTCAGCTGTTGGGGGGGCTGTGCACTGGCAGGGGGAGATTTGCGCACTCAGCTGTTGCGGAGGCTGTGCACTGGCAGGGAGAGATTTGCACACTCAGCTGTTGCGGAGGCTGTGCACTGGCAGGGAGAGATTTGCACACTCAACTGTTGCGGAGGCTGTGCACTGGCAGGGGGAGATTTGCACACTCAGCTGTTGGGGAGGCTGTGCACTGGCAGGAAGAGATTTGCACACTCAGCTATTGCGGAGGCTGTGCACTGGCAGGGGGATATTTGCACACTCAGCTGTTGGGGAGGCTGTGAACTGGCAGGGGGAGATTTGCACACTCAGCTGCTGGGGAGGCTGTGCACTGGCAGGGAGAGATTTGCACACTCAGCTGTTGGGGAGGCTGTGCACTGGCAGGGAGAGATTTGCACACTCAGCTGTTGTGGAGGCTGTGCACTGGCAGGGAGAGATTTGCACACTCAGCTGTTGCGGAGGTTGTGCACTGGCAGGGAGAGATTTGCACATTCAGCTGTTGCGGAGGCTGTGCACTGGCAGGGTGAGATTTGCACACTCTGCTGTTGGGGACGCTGTGAACTGGCAGGGGGAGATTTGCACACTCTGCTGTTGGGGACGCTGTGAACTGGCAAGGGGAGAGTTGCACACTCAGCTGCTGGGGAGGCTGTGCACTGGCAGGGAGAGATTTGCACACTTAGCTGCTGGGGAGGCTGTGCAGTGGCAGGGAGTGATTTGCACACTCAGCTGTTGCGGAGGCTGTGCACTGGCAGGGAGAGATTTGCACACTCAGTTGTTGCGGAGACTGTGCACTGGCAGGGAGAAATTTGCACACTCAGCTGCTGGGGAGGCTGTGCACTGGCAGGGAGAGATTTGCACACTCAGCTGTTGGGGAGGCTGTGCACTGGCAGGGAGAGATTTGCACATTCAGCTGTTGCGGAGGCTGTGCACTGGCAGGGGGAGATTTGCACACTCTGCTGTTGGGGACGCTGTGAACTGGCAGGGGGAGATTTGCACACTCTGCTGTTGGGGACGCTGTGAACTGGCAAGGGGAGAGTTGCACACTCAGCTGCTGGGGAGGCTGTGCACTGGCAGGGGGAGATTTGCACACTCAGCTGTTGGGGGGGCTGTGCACTGGCAGGGGGAGATTTGCGCACTCAGCTGTTGCGGAGGCTGTGCACTGGCAGGGAGAGATTTGCACACTCAGTTGTTGCGGAGACTGTGCACTGGCAGGGAGAAATTTGCACACTCAGCTGTTGCGGAGGCTGTGCACTGGCAGGGGGAGATTTGCGCACTCAGCTGTTGCGGAGGCTGTGCACTGGCAGGGAGAGATTTGCACACTCAGCTGTTGCGGAGGCTGTGCACTGGCAGGGAGAGATTTGCACACTCAACTGTTGCGGAGGCTGTGCACTGGCAGGGGGAGATTTGCACACTCAGCTGTTGGGGAGGCTGTGCACTGGCAGGAAGAGATTTGCACACTCAGCTATTGCGGAGGCTGTGCACTGGCAGGGGGATATTTGCACACTCAGCTGTTGGGGAGGCTGTGAACTGGCAGGGGGAGATTTGCACACTCAGCTGCTGGGGAGGCTGTGCACTGGCAGGGAGAGATTTGCACACTCAGCTGTTGGGGAGGCTGTGCACTGGCAGGGAGAGATTTGCACACTCAGCTGTTGTGGAGGCTGTGCACTGGCAGGGAGAGATTTGCACACTCAGCTGTTGCGGAGGTTGTGCACTGGCAGGGAGAGATTTGCACATTCAGCTGTTGCGGAGGCTGTGCACTGGCAGGGGGAGATTTGCACACTCTGCTGTTGGGGACGCTGTGAACTGGCAGGGGGAGATTTGCACACTCTGCTGTTGGGGACGCTGTGAACTGGCAAGGGGAGAGTTGCACACTCAGCTGCTGGGGAGGCTGTGCACTGGCAGGGAGAGATTTGCACACTTAGCTGCTGGGGAGGCTGTGCAGTGGCAGGGAGTGATTTGCACACTCAGCTGTTGCGGAGGCTGTGCACTGGCAGGGAGAGATTTGCACACTCAGTTGTTGCGGAGACTGTGCACTGGCAGGGAGAAATTTGCACACTCAGCTGCTGGGGAGGCTGTGCACTGGCTGGGAGAGATTTGCACACTCAGCTGTTGCGGAGGCTGTGCACTGGCAGGGAGAGACTTACACACTCAGCTTTTGCGGAGGCTGTGCACTGGCAGGGAGAGATTTGCACACTCAGCTGTTGTGGAGGCTGTGCACTGGCAGGGAGAGATTTGCACACTCAGCTGTTGCGGAGGTTGTGCACTGGCAGGGAGAGATTTGCACATTCAGCTGTTGCGGAGGCTGTGCACTGGCAGGGGGAGATTTGCACACTCTGCTGTTGGGGAGGCTGTGAACTGGCAAGGGGAGAGTTGCACACTCAGCTGCTGGGGAGGCTGTGCACTGGCAGGGAGAGATTTGCACACTCAGCTGTTGGGGAGGCTGTGCACTGGCAAGGAGAGATTTGCACACTTAGCTGCTGGGGAGGCTGTGCACTGGCAGGGAGAGATTTGCACACTCAGCTGTTGCGGAGGCTGTGCACTGGCAGGGAGAGATTTGCACACTCAGTTGTTGCGGAGACTGTGCACTGGCAGGGAGAGATTTGCACACTCAGTTGTTGCGGAGACTGTGCACTGGCAGGGAGAGATTTGCACACTCAGCTGCTGGGGAGGCTGTGCACTGGCTGGGAGAGATTTGCACACTCAGCTGTTGCGGAGGCTGTGCACTGGCAGGGGGAGATTTGCACACTCAGCTGTTGGGGGGGGCTGTGCACTGGCAGGGGGAGATTTGCGCACTCAGCTGTTGCGGAGGCTGTGCACTGGCAGGGGGATATTTGCACACTCAGCTGTTGGGGAGGCTGTGAACTGGCAGGGGGAGATTTGCACACTCAGCTGCTGGGGAGGCTGTGCACTGGCAGGGAGAGATTTGCACACTCAGCTGTTGGGGAGGCTGTGCACTGGCAGGGGGATATTTGCACACTCAGCTGTTGGGGAGGCTGTGAACTGGCAGGGGGAGATTTGCACACTCAGCTGCTGGGGAGGCTGTGCACTGGCAGGGAGAGATTTGCACACTCAGCTGTTGGGGAGGCTGTGCACTGGCAGGGGGATATTTGCACACTCAGCTGTTGGGGAGGCTGTGAACTGGCAGGGGGAGATTTGCACACTCAGCTGCTGGGGAGGCTGTGCACTGGCAGGGAGAGATTTGCACACTCAGCTGTTGGGGAGGCTGTGCACTGGCAGGGAGAGATTTGCACACTCAGCTGTTGTGGAGGCTGTGCACTGGCAGGGAGAGATTTGCACACTCAGCTGTTGCGGAGGTTGTGCACTGGCAGGGAGAGATTTGCACATTCAGCTGTTGCGGAGGCTGTGCACTGGCAGGGGGAGATTTGCACACTCTGCTGTTGGGGACGCTGTGAACTGGCAGGGGGAGATTTGCACACTCTGCTGTTGGGGACGCTGTGAACTGGCAAGGGGAGAGTTGCACACTCAGCTGCTGGGGAGGCTGTGCACTGGCAGGGAGAGATTTGCACACTTAGCTGCTGGGGAGGCTGTGCAGTGGCAGGGAGTGATTTGCACACTCAGCTGTTGCGGAGGCTGTGCACTGGCAGGGAGAGATTTGCACACTCAGTTGT
This sequence comes from Mobula birostris, assembly GCF_030028105.1. Lineage (NCBI taxonomy): Eukaryota > Metazoa > Chordata > Chondrichthyes > Myliobatiformes > Myliobatidae > Mobula > Mobula birostris. The sequence continues at coordinate 139,159 of NW_027278534.1, read as the reverse complement.
TGCGGAGACTGTGCACTGGCAGGGAGAAATTTGCACACTCAGCTGCTGGGGAGGCTGTGCACTGGCTGGGAGAGATTTGCACACTCAGCTGTTGCGGAGGCTGTGCACTGGCAGGGGGAGATTTGCACACTCAGCTGTTGGGGGGGCTGTGCACTGGCAGGGGGAGATTTGCGCACTCAGCTGTTGCGGAGGCTGTGCACTGGCAGGGAGAGATTTGCACACTCAGCTGCTGGGGAGGCTGTGCACTGGCTGGGAGAGATTTGCACACTCAGCTGTTGCGGAGGCTGTGCACTGGCAGGGGGAGATTTGCACACTCAGCTGTTGGGGGGGCTGTGCACTGGCAGGGGGAGATTTGCGCACTCAGCTGTTGCGGAGGCTGTGCACTGGCAGGGAGAGATTTGCACACTCAGCTGTTGCGGAGGCTGTGCACTGGCAGGGAGAGATTTACACACTCAGCTGTTGCGGAGGCTGTGCACTGGCAGGGAGAGATTTACACACTCAGCTGTTGCGGAGGCTGTGCACTGGCAGGGAGAGACTTACACACTCAGCTTTTGCGGAGGCTGTGCACTGGCAGGGAGAGATTTGCACACTCAGCTGTTGTGGAGGCTGTGCACTGGCAGGGAGAGATTTGCACACTCAGCTGTTGCGGAGGTTGTGCACTGGCAGGGAGAGATTTGCACATTCAGCTGTTGCGGAGGCTGTGCACTGGCAGGGGGAGATTTGCACACTCTGCTGTTGGGGAGGCTGTGAACTGGCAAGGGGAGAGTTGCACACTCAGCTGCTGGGGAGGCTGTGCACTGGCAGGGAGAGATTTGCACACTCAGCTGTTGGGGAGGCTGTGCACTGGCAAGGAGAGATTTGCACACTTAGCTGCTGGGGAGGCTGTGCACTGGCAGGGAGAGATTTGCACACTCAGCTGTTGCGGAGGCTGTGAACTGGCAGGGGGAGATTTGCACACTCAGCTGCTGGGGAGGCTGTGCACTGGCAGGGAGAGATTTGCACACTCAGCTGTTGGGGAGGCTGTGCACTGGCAGGGGGATATTTGCACACTCAGCTGTTGGGGAGGCTGTGAACTGGCAGGGGGAGATTTGCACACTCAGCTGCTGGGGAGGCTGTGCACTGGCAGGGAGAGATTTGCACACTCAGCTGTTGGGGAGGCTGTGCACTGGCAGGGAGAGATTTGCACATTCAGCTGTTGCGGAGGCTGTGCACTGGCAGGGGGAGATTTGCACACTCTGCTGTTGGGGACGCTGTGAACTGGCAGGGGGAGATTTGCACACTCTGCTGTTGGGGACGCTGTGAACTGGCAAGGGGAGAGTTGCACACTCAGCTGCTGGGGAGGCTGTGCACTGGCAGGGGGAGATTTGCACACTCAGCTGTTGGGGGGGCTGTGCACTGGCAGGGGGAGATTTGCGCACTCAGCTGTTGCGGAGGCTGTGCACTGGCAGGGAGAGATTTGCACACTCAGTTGTTGCGGAGACTGTGCACTGGCAGGGAGAAATTTGCACACTCAGCTGCTGGGGAGGCTGTGCACTGGCTGGGAGAGATTTGCACACTCAGCTGTTGCGGAGGCTGTGCACTGGCAGGGGGAGATTTGCACACTCAGCTGTTGGGGGGGCTGTGCACTGGCAGGGGGAGATTTGCGCACTCAGCTGTTGCGGAGGCTGTGCACTGGCAGGGAGAGATTTGCACACTCAGCTGTTGCGGAGGCTGTGCACTGGCAGGGAGAGATTTGCACACTCAACTGTTGCGGAGGCTGTGCACTGGCAGGGGGAGATTTGCACACTCAGCTGTTGGGGAGGCTGTGCACTGGCAGGAAGAGATTTGCACACTCAGCTATTGCGGAGGCTGTGCACTGGCAGGGGGATATTTGCACACTCAGCTGTTGGGGAGGCTGTGAACTGGCAGGGGGAGATTTGCACACTCAGCTGCTGGGGAGGCTGTGCACTGGCAGGGAGAGATTTGCACACTCAGCTGTTGGGGAGGCTGTGCACTGGCAGGGAGAGATTTGCACACTCAGCTGTTGTGGAGGCTGTGCACTGGCAGGGAGAGATTTGCACACTCAGCTGTTGCGGAGGTTGTGCACTGGCAGGGAGAGATTTGCACATTCAGCTGTTGCGGAGGCTGTGCACTGGCAGGGGGAGATTTGCACACTCTGCTGTTGGGGACGCTGTGAACTGGCAGGGGGAGATTTGCACACTCTGCTGTTGGGGACGCTGTGAACTGGCAAGGGGAGAGTTGCACACTCAGCTGCTGGGGAGGCTGTGCACTGGCAGGGAGAGATTTGCACACTTAGCTGCTGGGGAGGCTGTGCAGTGGCAGGGAGTGATTTGCACACTCAGCTGTTGCGGAGGCTGTGCACTGGCAGGGAGAGATTTGCACACTCAGTTGTTGCGGAGACTGTGCACTGGCAGGGAGAAATTTGCACACTCAGCTGCTGGGGAGGCTGTGCACTGGCAGGGAGAGATTTGCACACTCAGCTGTTGGGGAGGCTGTGCACTGGCAGGGAGAGATTTGCACATTCAGCTGTTGCGGAGGCTGTGCACTGGCAGGGGGAGATTTGCACACTCTGCTGTTGGGGACGCTGTGAACTGGCAGGGGGAGATTTGCACACTCTGCTGTTGGGGACGCTGTGAACTGGCAAGGGGAGAGTTGCACACTCAGCTGCTGGGGAGGCTGTGCACTGGCAGGGGGAGATTTGCACACTCAGCTGTTGGGGGGGCTGTGCACTGGCAGGGGGAGATTTGCGCACTCAGCTGTTGCGGAGGCTGTGCACTGGCAGGGAGAGATTTGCACACTCAGTTGTTGCGGAGACTGTGCACTGGCAGGGAGAAATTTGCACACTCAGCTGCTGGGGAGGCTGTGCACTGGCTGGGAGAGATTTGCACACTCAGCTGTTGCGGAGGCTGTGCACTGGCAGGGGGAGATTTGCACACTCAGCTGTTGGGGGGGCTGTGCACTGGCAGGGGGAGATTTGCGCACTCAGCTGTTGCGGAGGCTGTGCACTGGCAGGGAGAGATTTGCACACTCAGCTGTTGCGGAGGCTGTGCACTGGCAGGGAGAGATTTGCACACTCAACTGTTGCGGAGGCTGTGCACTGGCAGGGGGAGATTTGCACACTCAGCTGTTGGGGAGGCTGTGCACTGGCAGGAAGAGATTTGCACACTCAGCTATTGCGGAGGCTGTGCACTGGCAGGGGGATATTTGCACACTCAGCTGTTGGGGAGGCTGTGAACTGGCAGGGGGAGATTTGCACACTCAGCTGCTGGGGAGGCTGTGCACTGGCAGGGAGAGATTTGCACACTCAGCTGTTGGGGAGGCTGTGCACTGGCAGGGAGAGATTTGCACACTCAGCTGTTGTGGAGGCTGTGCACTGGCAGGGAGAGATTTGCACACTCAGCTGTTGCGGATGTTGTGCACTGGCAGGGAGAGATTTGCACACTCAGCTGTTGTGGAGGCTGTGCACTGGCAGGGAGAGATTTGCACACTCAGCTGTTGCGGAGGTTGTGCACTGGCAGGGAGAGATTTGCACATTCAGCTGTTGCGGAGGCTGTGCACTGGCAGGGGGAGATTTGCACACTCTGCTGTTGGGGACGCTGTGAACTGGCAGGGGGAGATTTGCACACTCTGCTGTTGGGGACGCTGTGAACTGGCAAGGGGAGAGTTGCACACTCAGCTGCTGGGGAGGCTGTGCACTGGCAGGGAGAGATTTGCACACTTAGCTGCTGGGGAGGCTGTGCAGTGGCAGGGAGTGATTTGCACACTCAGCTGTTGCGGAGGCTGTGCACTGGCAGGGAGAGATTTGCACACTCAGTTGTTGCGGAGACTGTGCACTGGCAGGGAGAAATTTGCACACTCAGCTGCTGGGGAGGCTGTGCACTGGCTGGGAGAGATTTGCACACTCAGCTGTTGCGGAGGCTGTGCACTGGCAGGGGGAGATTTGCACACTCAGCTGTTGGGGGGGCTGTGCACTGGCAGGGGGAGATTTGCGCACTCAGCTGTTGCGGAGGCTGTGCACTGGCAGGGAGAGATTTGCACACTCAGCTGCTGGGGAGGCTGTGCACTGGCTGGGAGAGATTTGCACACTCAGCTGTTGCGGAGGCTGTGCACTGGCAGGGGGAGATTTGCACACTCAGCTGTTGGGGGGGCTGTGCACTGGCAGGGGGAGATTTGCGCACTCAGCTGTTGCGGAGGCTGTGCACTGGCAGGGAGAGATTTGCACACTCAGCTGTTGCGGAGGCTGTGCACTGGCAGGGAGAGATTTACACACTCAGCTGTTGCGGAGGCTGTGCACTGGCAGGGAGAGATTTACACACTCAGCTGTTGCGGAGGCTGTGCACTGGCAGGGAGAGACTTACACACTCAGCTTTTGCGGAGGCTGTGCACTGGCAGGGAGAGATTTGCACACTCAGCTGTTGTGGAGGCTGTGCACTGGCAGGGAGAGATTTGCACATTCAGCTGTTGCGGAGGCTGTGCACTGGCAGGGGGAGATTTGCACACTCTGCTGTTGGGGACGCTGTGAACTGGCAGGGGGAGATTTGCACACTCTGCTGTTGGGGACGCTGTGAACTGGCAAGGGGAGAGTTGCACACTCAGCTGCTGGGGAGGCTGTGCACTGGCAGGGGGAGATTTGCACACTCAGCTGTTGGGGGGGCTGTGCACTGGCAGGGGGAGATTTGCGCACTCAGCTGTTGCGGAGGCTGTGCACTGGCAGGGAGAGATTTGCACACTCAGTTGTTGCGGAGACTGTGCACTGGCAGGGAGAAATTTGCACACTCAGCTGCTGGGGAGGCTGTGCACTGGCTGGGAGAGATTTGCACACTCAGCTGTTGCGGAGGCTGTGCACTGGCAGGGGGAGATTTGCACACTCAGCTGTTGGGGGGGCTGTGCACTGGCAGGGGGAGATTTGCGCACTCAGCTGTTGCGGAGGCTGTGCACTGGCAGGGAGAGATTTGCACACTCAGCTGTTGCGGAGGCTGTGCACTGGCAGGGAGAGATTTGCACACTCAACTGTTGCGGAGGCTGTGCACTGGCAGGGGGAGATTTGCACACTCAGCTGTTGGGGAGGCTGTGCACTGGCAGGAAGAGATTTGCACACTCAGCTATTGCGGAGGCTGTGCACTGGCAGGGGGATATTTGCACACTCAGCTGTTGGGGAGGCTGTGAACTGGCAGGGGGAGATTTGCACACTCAGCTGCTGGGGAGGCTGTGCACTGGCAGGGAGAGATTTGCACACTCAGCTGTTGCGGAGGCTGTGCACTGGCAGGGGGAGATTTGCACACTCAGCTGCTGGGGAGGCTGTGCACTGGCTGGGAGAGATTTGCACACTCAGCTGTTGGGGAGGCTGTGCACTGGCAGGAAGAGATTTGCACACTCAGCTATTGCGGAGGCTGTGCACTGGCAGGGGGATATTTGCACACTCAGCTGTTGGGGAGGCTGTGAACTGGCAGGGGGAGATTTGCACACTCAGCTGTTGGGGGGGCTGTGCACTGGCAGGGGGAGATTTGCACACTCAGCTGTTGCGGAGGCTGTGCACTGGCAGGGAGAGATTTGCACACTCAGCTGCTGGGGAGGCTGTGCACTGGCTGGGAGAGATTTGCACACTCAGCTGTTGCGGAGGCTGTGCACTGGCAGGGGGAGATTTGCACACTCAGCTGTTGGGGGGGCTGTGCACTGGCAGGGGGAGATTTGCGCACTCAGCTGTTGCGGAGGCTGTGCACTGGCAGGGAGAGATTTGCACACTCAGCTGTTGCGGAGGCTGTGCACTGGCAGGGAGAGATTTGCACACTCAACTGTTGCGGAGGCTGTGCACTGGCAGGGGGAGATTTGCACACTCAGCTGTTGGGGAGGCTGTGCACTGGCAGGAAGAGATTTGCACACTCAGCTATTGCGGAGGCTGTGCACTGGCAGGGGGATATTTGCACACTCAGCTGTTGGGGAGGCTGTGAACTGGCAGGGGGAGATTTGCACACTCAGCTGCTGGGGAGGCTGTGCACTGGCAGGGAGAGATTTGCACACTCAGCTGTTGGGGAGGCTGTGCACTGGCAGGGAGAGATTTGCACACTCAGCTGTTGTGGAGGCTGTGCACTGGCAGGGAGAGATTTGCACACTCAGCTGTTGCGGAGGTTGTGCACTGGCAGGGAGAGATTTGCACATTCAGCTGTTGCGGAGGCTGTGCACTGGCAGGGGGAGATTTGCACACTCTGCTGTTGGGGACGCTGTGAACTGGCAGGGGGAGATTTGCACACTCTGCTGTTGGGGACGCTGTGAACTGGCAAGGGGAGAGTTGCACACTCAGCTGCTGGGGAGGCTGTGCACTGGCAGGGAGAGATTTGCACACTTAGCTGCTGGGGAGGCTGTGCAGTGGCAGGGAGTGATTTGCACACTCAGCTGTTGCGGAGGCTGTGCACTGGCAGGGAGAGATTTGCACACTCAGTTGTTGCGGAGACTGTGCACTGGCAGGGAGAAATTTGCACACTCAGCTGCTGGGGAGGCTGTGCACTGGCTGGGAGAGATTTGCACACTCAGCTGTTGCGGAGGCTGTGCACTGGCAGGGAGAGACTTACACACTCAGCTTTTGCGGAGGCTGTGCACTGGCAGGGAGAGATTTGCACACTCAGCTGTTGTGGAGGCTGTGCACTGGCAGGGAGAGATTTGCACACTCAGCTGTTGCGGAGGTTGTGCACTGGCAGGGAGAGATTTGCACATTCAGCTGTTGCGGAGGCTGTGCACTGGCAGGGGGAGATTTGCACACTCTGCTGTTGGGGAGGCTGTGAACTGGCAAGGGGAGAGTTGCACACTCAGCTGCTGGGGAGGCTGTGCACTGGCAGGGAGAGATTTGCACACTCAGCTGTTGGGGAGGCTGTGCACTGGCAAGGAGAGATTTGCACACTTAGCTGCTGGGGAGGCTGTGCACTGGCAGGGAGAGATTTGCACACTCAGCTGTTGCGGAGGCTGTGCACTGGCAGGGAGAGATTTGCACACTCAGTTGTTGCGGAGACTGTGCACTGGCAGGGAGAGATTTGCACACTCAGTTGTTGCGGAGACTGTGCACTGGCAGGGAGAGATTTGCACACTCAGCTGCTGGGGAGGCTGTGCACTGGCTGGGAGAGATTTGCACACTCAGCTGTTGCGGAGGCTGTGCACTGGCAGGGGGAGATTTGCACACTCAGCTGTTGGGGGGGCTGTGCACTGGCAGGGGGAGATTTGCGCACTCAGCTGTTGCGGAGGCTGTGCACTGGCAGGGGGATATTTGCACACTCAGCTGTTGGGGAGGCTGTGAACTGGCAGGGGGAGATTTGCACACTCAGCTGCTGGGGAGGCTGTGCACTGGCAGGGAGAGATTTGCACACTCAGCTGTTGGGGAGGCTGTGCACTGGCAGGGGGATATTTGCACACTCAGCTGTTGGGGAGGCTGTGAACTGGCAGGGGGAGATTTGCACACTCAGCTGCTGGGGAGGCTGTGCACTGGCAGGGAGAGATTTGCACACTCAGCTGTTGGGGAGGCTGTGCACTGGCAGGGGGATATTTGCACACTCAGCTGTTGGGGAGGCTGTGAACTGGCAGGGGGAGATTTGCACACTCAGCTGCTGGGGAGGCTGTGCACTGGCAGGGAGAGATTTGCACACTCAGCTGTTGGGGAGGCTGTGCACTGGCAGGGAGAGATTTGCACACTCAGCTGTTGTGGAGGCTGTGCACTGGCAGGGAGAGATTTGCACACTCAGCTGTTGCGGAGGTTGTGCACTGGCAGGGAGAGATTTGCACATTCAGCTGTTGCGGAGGCTGTGCACTGGCAGGGGGAGATTTGCACACTCTGCTGTTGGGGACGCTGTGAACTGGCAGGGGGAGATTTGCACACTCTGCTGTTGGGGACGCTGTGAACTGGCAAGGGGAGAGTTGCACACTCAGCTGCTGGGGAGGCTGTGCACTGGCAGGGAGAGATTTGCACACTTAGCTGCTGGGGAGGCTGTGCAGTGGCAGGGAGTGATTTGCACACTCAGCTGTTGCGGAGGCTGTGCACTGGCAGGGAGAGATTTGCACACTCAGTTGTTGCGGAGACTGTGCACTGGCAGGGAGAAATTTGCACACTCAGCTGCTGGGGAGGCTGTGCACTGGCTGGGAGAGATTTGCACACTCAGCTGTTGCGGAGGCTGTGCACTGGCAGGGGGAGATTTGCACACTCAGCTGTTGGGGGGGCTGTGCACTGGCAGGGGGAGATTTGCGCACTCAGCTGTTGCGGAGGCTGTGCACTGGCAGGGAGAGATTTGCACACTCAGCTGCTGGGGAGGCTGTGCACTGGCTGGGAGAGATTTGCACACTCAGCTGTTGCGGAGGCTGTGCACTGGCAGGGGGAGATTTGCACACTCAGCTGTTGGGGGGGCTGTGCACTGGCAGGGGGAGATTTGCGCACTCAGCTGTTGCGGAGGCTGTGCACTGGCAGGGAGAGATTTGCACACTCAGCTGTTGCGGAGGCTGTGCACTGGCAGGGAGAGATTTACACACTCAGCTGTTGCGGAGGCTGTGCACTGGCAGGGAGAGATTTACACACTCAGCTGTTGCGGAGGCTGTGCACTGGCAGGGAGAGACTTACACACTCAGCTTTTGCGGAGGCTGTGCACTGGCAGGGAGAGATTTGCACACTCAGCTGTTGTGGAGGCTGTGCACTGGCAGGGAGAGATTTGCACACTCAGCTGTTGCGGAGGTTGTGCACTGGCAGGGAGAGATTTGCACATTCAGCTGTTGCGGAGGCTGTGCACTGGCAGGGGGAGATTTGCACACTCTGCTGTTGGGGAGGCTGTGAACTGGCAAGGGGAGAGTTGCACACTCAGCTGCTGGGGAGGCTGTGCACTGGCAGGGAGAGATTTGCACACTCAGCTGTTGGGGAGGCTGTGCACTGGCAAGGAGAGATTTGCACACTTAGCTGCTGGGGAGGCTGTGCACTGGCAGGGAGAGATTTGCACACTCAGCTGTTGCGGAGGCTGTGAACTGGCAGGGGGAGATTTGCACACTCAGCTGCTGGGGAGGCTGTGCACTGGCAGGGAGAGATTTGCACACTCAGCTGTTGGGGAGGCTGTGCACTGGCAGGGGGATATTTGCACACTCAGCTGTTGGGGAGGCTGTGAACTGGCAGGGGGAGATTTGCACACTCAGCTGCTGGGGAGGCTGTGCACTGGCAGGGAGAGATTTGCACACTCAGCTGTTGGGGAGGCTGTGCACTGGCAGGGAGAGATTTGCACATTCAGCTGTTGCGGAGGCTGTGCACTGGCAGGGGGAGATTTGCACACTCTGCTGTTGGGGACGCTGTGAACTGGCAGGGGGAGATTTGCACACTCTGCTGTTGGGGACGCTGTGAACTGGCAAGGGGAGAGTTGCACACTCAGCTGCTGGGGAGGCTGTGCACTGGCAGGGGGAGATTTGCACACTCAGCTGTTGGGGGGGCTGTGCACTGGCAGGGGGAGATTTGCGCACTCAGCTGTTGCGGAGGCTGTGCACTGGCAGGGAGAGATTTGCACACTCAGTTGTTGCGGAGACTGTGCACTGGCAGGGGGAGATTTGCACACTCAGCTGTTGGGGGGGCTGTGCACTGGCAGGGGGAGATTTGCGCACTCAGCTGTTGCGGAGGCTGTGCACTGGCAGGGAGAGATTTGCACACTCAGCTGTTGCGGAGGCTGTGCACTGGCAGGGAGAGATTTGCACACTCAACTGTTGCGGAGGCTGTGCACTGGCAGGGGGAGATTTGCACACTCAGCTGTTGGGGAGGCTGTGCACTGGCAGGAAGAGATTTGCACACTCAGCTATTGCGGAGGCTGTGCACTGGCAGGGGGATATTTGCACACTCAGCTGTTGGGGAGGCTGTGAACTGGCAGGGGGAGATTTGCACACTCAGCTGCTGGGGAGGCTGTGCACTGGCAGGGAGAGATTTGCACACTCAGCTGTTGGGGAGGCTGTGCACTGGCAGGGAGAGATTTGCACACTCAGCTGTTGTGGAGGCTGTGCACTGGCAGGGAGAGATTTGCACACTCAGCTGTTGCGGAGGTTGTGCACTGGCAGGGAGAGATTTGCACATTCAGCTGTTGCGGAGGCTGTGCACTGGCAGGGGGAGATTTGCACACTCTGCTGTTGGGGACGCTGTGAACTGGCAGGGGGAGATTTGCACACTCTGCTGTTGGGGACGCTGTGAACTGGCAAGGGGAGAGTTGCACACTCAGCTGCTGGGGAGGCTGTGCACTGGCAGGGAGAGATTTGCACACTTAGCTGCTGGGGAGGCTGTGCAGTGGCAGGGAGTGATTTGCACACTCAGCTGTTGCGGAGGCTGTGCACTGGCAGGGAGAGATTTGCACACTCAGTTGTTGCGGAGACTGTGCACTGGCAGGGAGAAATTTGCACACTCAGCTGCTGGGGAGGCTGTGCACTGGCAGGGAGAGATTTGCACACTCAGCTGTTGGGGAGGCTGTGCACTGGCAGGGAGAGATTTGCACATTCAGCTGTTGCGGAGGCTGTGCACTGGCAGGGGGAGATTTGCACACTCTGCTGTTGGGGACGCTGTGAACTGGCAGGGGGAGATTTGCACACTCTGCTGTTGGGGACGCTGTGAACTGGCAAGGGGAGAGTTGCACACTCAGCTGCTGGGGAGGCTGTGCACTGGCAGGGGGAGATTTGCACACTCAGCTGTTGGGGGGGCTGTGCACTGGCAGGGGGAGATTTGCGCACTCAGCTGTTGCGGAGGCTGTGCACTGGCAGGGAGAGATTTGCACACTCAGTTGTTGCGGAGACTGTGCACTGGCAGGGAGAAATTTGCACACTCAGCTGTTGCGGAGGCTGTGCACTGGCAGGGGGAGATTTGCGCACTCAGCTGTTGCGGAGGCTGTGCACTGGCAGGGAGAGATTTGCACACTCAGCTGTTGCGGAGGCTGTGCACTGGCAGGGAGAGATTTGCACACTCAACTGTTGCGGAGGCTGTGCACTGGCAGGGGGAGATTTGCACACTCAGCTGTTGGGGAGGCTGTGCACTGGCAGGAAGAGATTTGCACACTCAGCTATTGCGGAGGCTGTGCACTGGCAGGGGGATATTTGCACACTCAGCTGTTGGGGAGGCTGTGAACTGGCAGGGGGAGATTTGCACACTCAGCTGCTGGGGAGGCTGTGCACTGGCAGGGAGAGATTTGCACACTCAGCTGTTGGGGAGGCTGTGCACTGGCAGGGAGAGATTTGCACACTCAGCTGTTGTGGAGGCTGTGCACTGGCAGGGAGAGATTTGCACACTCAGCTGTTGCGGAGGTTGTGCACTGGCAGGGAGAGATTTGCACATTCAGCTGTTGCGGAGGCTGTGCACTGGCAGGGGGAGATTTGCACACTCTGCTGTTGGGGACGCTGTGAACTGGCAGGGGGAGATTTGCACACTCTGCTGTTGGGGACGCTGTGAACTGGCAAGGGGAGAGTTGCACACTCAGCTGCTGGGGAGGCTGTGCACTGCCAGGGAGAGATTTGCACACTTAGCTGCTGGGGAGGCTGTGCAGTGGCAGGGAGTGATTTGCACACTCAGCTGTTGCGGAGGCTGTGCACTGGCAGGGAGAGATTTGCACACTCAGTTGTTGCGGAGACTGTGCACTGGCAGGGAGAAATTTGCACACTCAGCTGCTGGGGAGGCTGTGCACTGGCTGGGAGAGATTTGCACACTCAGCTGTTGCGGAGGCTGTGCACTGGCAGGGAGAGACTTACACACTCAGCTTTTGCGGAGGCTGTGCACTGGCAGGGAGAGATTTGCACACTCAGCTGTTGTGGAGGCTGTGCACTGGCAGGGAGAGATTTGCACACTCAGCTGTTGCGGAGGTTGTGCACTGGCAGGGAGAGATTTGCACATTCAGCTGTTGCGGAGGCTGTGCACTGGCAGGGGGAGATTTGCACACTCTGCTGTTGGGGAGGCTGTGAACTGGCAAGGGGAGAGTTGCACACTCAGCTGCTGGGGAGGCTGTGCACTGGCAGGGAGAGATTTGCACACTCAGCTGTTGGGGAGGCTGTGCACTGGCAAGGAGAGATTTGCACACTTAGCTGCTGGGGAGGCTGTGCACTGGCAGGGAGAGATTTGCACACTCAGCTGTTGCGGAGGCTGTGCACTGGCAGGGAGAGATTTGCACACTCAGTTGTTGCGGAGACTGTGCACTGGCAGGGAGAGATTTGCACACTCAGTTGTTGCGGAGACTGTGCACTGGCAGGGAGAGATTTGCACACTCAGCTGCTGGGGAGGCTGTGCACTGGCTGGGAGAGATTTGCACACTCAGCTGTTGCGGAGGCTGTGCACTGGCAGGGGGAGATTTGCACACTCAGCTGTTGGGGGGGGCTGTGCACTGGCAGGGGGAGATTTGCGCACTCAGCTGTTGCGGAGGCTGTGCACTGGCAGGGGGATATTTGCACACTCAGCTGTTGGGGAGGCTGTGAACTGGCAGGGGGAGATTTGCACACTCAGCTGCTGGGGAGGCTGTGCACTGGCAGGGAGAGATTTGCACACTCAGCTGTTGGGGAGGCTGTGCACTGGCAGGGGGATATTTGCACACTCAGCTGTTGGGGAGGCTGTGAACTGGCAGGGGGAGATTTGCACACTCAGCTGCTGGGGAGGCTGTGCACTGGCAGGGAGAGATTTGCACACTCAGCTGTTGGGGAGGCTGTGCACTGGCAGGGGGATATTTGCACACTCAGCTGTTGGGGAGGCTGTGAACTGGCAGGGGGAGATTTGCACACTCAGCTGCTGGGGAGGCTGTGCACTGGCAGGGAGAGATTTGCACACTCAGCTGTTGGGGAGGCTGTGCACTGGCAGGGAGAGATTTGCACACTCAGCTGTTGTGGAGGCTGTGCACTGGCAGGGAGAGATTTGCACACTCAGCTGTTGCGGAGGTTGTGCACTGGCAGGGAGAGATTTGCACATTCAGCTGTTGCGGAGGCTGTGCACTGGCAGGGGGAGATTTGCACACTCTGCTGTTGGGGACGCTGTGAACTGGCAGGGGGAGATTTGCACACTCTGCTGTTGGGGACGCTGTGAACTGGCAAGGGGAGAGTTGCACACTCAGCTGCTGGGGAGGCTGTGCACTGGCAGGGAGAGATTTGCACACTTAGCTGCTGGGGAGGCTGTGCAGTGGCAGGGAGTGATTTGCACACTCAGCTGTTGCGGAGGCTGTGCACTGGCAGGGAGAGATTTGCACACTCAGTTGTTGCGGAGACTGTGCACTGGCAGGGAGAAATTTGCACACTCAGCTGCTGGGGAGGCTGTGCACTGGCTGGGAGAGATTTGCACACTCAGCTGTTGCGGAGGCTGTGCACTGGCAGGGGGAGATTTGCACACTCAGCTGTTGGGGGGGCTGTGCACTGGCAGGGGGAGATTTGCGCACTCAGCTGTTGCGGAGGCTGTGCACTGGCAGGGAGAGATTTGCACACTCAGCTGCTGGGGAGGCTGTGCACTGGCTGGGAGAGATTTGCACACTCAGCTGTTGCGGAGGCTGTGCACTGGCAGGGGGAGATTTGCACACTCAGCTGTTGGGGGGGCTGTGCACTGGCAGGGGGAGATTTGCGCACTCAGCTGTTGCGGAGGCTGTGCACTGGCAGGGAGAGATTTGCACACTCAGCTGTTGCGGAGGCTGTGCACTGGCAGGGAGAGATTTACACACTCAGCTGTTGCGGAGGCTGTGCACTGGCAGGGAGAGATTTACACACTCAGCTGTTGCGGAGGCTGTGCACTGGCAGGGAGAGACTTACACACTCAGCTTTTGCGGAGGCTGTGCACTGGCAGGGAGAGATTTGCACACTCAGCTGTTGTGGAGGCTGTGCACTGGCAGGGAGAGATTTGCACACTCAGCTGTTGCGGAGGTTGTGCACTGGCAGGGAGAGATTTGCACATTCAGCTGTTGCGGAGGCTGTGCACTGGCAGGGGGAGATTTGCACACTCTGCTGTTGGGGAGGCTGTGAACTGGCAAGGGGAGAGTTGCACACTCAGCTGCTGGGGAGGCTGTGCACTGGCAGGGAGAGATTTGCACACTCAGCTGTTGGGGAGGCTGTGCACTGGCAAGGAGAGATTTGCACACTTAGCTGCTGGGGAGGCTGTGCACTGGCAGGGAGAGATTTGCACACTCAGCTGTTGCGGAGGCTGTGAACTGGCAGGGGGAGATTTGCACACTCAGCTGCTGGGGAGGCTGTGCACTGGCAGGGAGAGATTTGCACACTCAGCTGTTGGGGAGGCTGTGCACTGGCAGGGGGATATTTGCACACTCAGCTGTTGGGGAGGCTGTGAACTGGCAGGGGGAGATTTGCACACTCAGCTGCTGGGGAGGCTGTGCACTGGCAGGGAGAGATTTGCACACTCAGCTGTTGGGGAGGCTGTGCACTGGCAGGGAGAGATTTGCACATTCAGCTGTTGCGGAGGCTGTGCACTGGCAGGGGGAGATTTGCACACTCTGCTGTTGGGGACGCTGTGAACTGGCAGGGGGAGATTTGCACACTCTGCTGTTGGGGACGCTGTGAACTGGCAAGGGGAGAGTTGCACACTCAGCTGCTGGGGAGGCTGTGCACTGGCAGGGGGAGATTTGCACACTCAGCTGTTGGGGGGGCTGTGCACTGGCAGGGGGAGATTTGCGCACTCAGCTGTTGCGGAGGCTGTGCACTGGCAGGGAGAGATTTGCACACTCAGTTGTTGCGGAGACTGTGCACTGGCAGGGAGAAATTTGCACACTCAGCTGCTGGGGAGGCTGTGCACTGGCTGGGAGAGATTTGCACACTCAGCTGTTGCGGAGGCTGTGCACTGGCAGGGGGAGATTTGCACACTCAGCTGTTGGGGGGGCTGTGCACTGGCAGGGGGAGATTTGCGCACTCAGCTGTTGCGGAGGCTGTGCACTGGCAGGGAGAGATTTGCACACTCAGCTGTTGCGGAGGCTGTGCACTGGCAGGGAGAGATTTGCACACTCAACTGTTGCGGAGGCTGTGCACTGGCAGGGGGAGATTTGCACACTCAGCTGTTGGGGAGGCTGTGCACTGGCAGGAAGAGATTTGCACACTCAGCTATTGCGGAGGCTGTGCACTGGCAGGGGGATATTTGCACACTCAGCTGTTGGGGAGGCTGTGAACTGGCAGGGGGAGATTTGCACACTCAGCTGCTGGGGAGGCTGTGCACTGGCAGGGAGAGATTTGCACACTCAGCTGTTGGGGAGGCTGTGCACTGGCAGGGAGAGATTTGCACACTCAGCTGTTGTGGAGGCTGTGCACTGGCAGGGAGAGATTTGCACACTCAGCTGTTGCGGAGGTTGTGCACTGGCAGGGAGAGATTTGCACATTCAGCTGTTGCGGAGGCTGTGCACTGGCAGGGGGAGATTTGCACACTCTGCTGTTGGGGACGCTGTGAACTGGCAGGGGGAGATTTGCACACTCTGCTGTTGGGGACGCTGTGAACTGGCAAGGGGAGAGTTGCACACTCAGCTGCTGGGGAGGCTGTGCACTGGCAGGGAGAGATTTGCACACTTAGCTGCTGGGGAGGCTGTGCAGTGGCAGGGAGTGATTTGCACACTCAGCTGTTGCGGAGGCTGTGCACTGGCAGGGAGAGATTTGCACACTCAGTTGTTGCGGAGACTGTGCACTGGCAGGGAGAAATTTGCACACTCAGCTGCTGGGGAGGCTGTGCACTGGCAGGGAGAGATTTGCACACTCAGCTGTTGGGGAGGCTGTGCACTGGCAGGGAGAGATTTGCACATTCAGCTGTTGCGGAGGCTGTGCACTGGCAGGGGGAGATTTGCACACTCTGCTGTTGGGGACGCTGTGAACTGGCAGGGGGAGATTTGCACACTCTGCTGTTGGGGACGCTGTGAACTGGCAAGGGGAGAGTTGCACACTCAGCTGCTGGGGAGGCTGTGCACTGGCAGGGGGAGATTTGCACACTCAGCTGTTGGGGGGGCTGTGCACTGGCAGGGGGAGATTTGCGCACTCAGCTGTTGCGGAGGCTGTGCACTGGCAGGGAGAGATTTGCACACTCAGTTGTTGCGGAGACTGTGCACTGGCAGGGAGAAATTTGCACACTCAGCTGCTGGGGAGGCTGTGCACTGGCTGGGAGAGATTTGCACACTCAGCTGTTGCGGAGGCTGTGCACTGGCAGGGGGAGATTTGCACACTCAGCTGTTGGGGGGGCTGTGCACTGGCAGGGGGAGATTTGCGCACTCAGCTGTTGCGGAGGCTGTGCACTGGCAGGGAGAGATTTGCACACTCAGCTGTTGCGGAGGCTGTGCACTGGCAGGGAGAGATTTGCACACTCAACTGTTGCGGAGGCTGTGCACTGGCAGGGGGAGATTTGCACACTCAGCTGTTGGGGAGGCTGTGCACTGGCAGGAAGAGATTTGCACACTCAGCTATTGCGGAGGCTGTGCACTGGCAGGGGGATATTTGCACACTCAGCTGTTGGGGAGGCTGTGAACTGGCAGGGGGAGATTTGCACACTCAGCTGCTGGGGAGGCTGTGCACTGGCAGGGAGAGATTTGCACACTCAGCTGTTGGGGAGGCTGTGCACTGGCAGGGAGAGATTTGCACACTCAGCTGTTGTGGAGGCTGTGCACTGGCAGGGAGAGATTTGCACACTCAGCTGTTGCGGAGGTTGTGCACTGGCAGGGAGAGATTTGCACACTCAGCTGTTGTGGAGGCTGTGCACTGGCAGGGAGAGATTTGCACACTCAGCTGTTGCGGAGGTTGTGCACTGGCAGGGAGAGATTTGCACATTCAGCTGTTGCGGAGGCTGTGCACTGGCAGGGGGAGATTTGCACACTCTGCTGTTGGGGACGCTGTGAACTGGCAGGGGGAGATTTGCACACTCTGCTGTTGGGGACGCTGTGAACTGGCAAGGGGAGAGTTGCACACTCAGCTGCTGGGGAGGCTGTGCACTGGCAGGGAGAGATTTGCACACTTAGCTGCTGGGGAGGCTGTGCAGTGGCAGGGAGTGATTTGCACACTCAGCTGTTGCGGAGGCTGTGCACTGGCAGGGAGAGATTTGCACACTCAGTTGTTGCGGAGACTGTGCACTGGCAGGGAGAAATTTGCACACTCAGCTGCTGGGGAGGCTGTGCACTGGCTGGGAGAGATTTGCACACTCAGCTGTTGCGGAGGCTGTGCACTGGCAGGGGGAGATTTGCACACTCAGCTGTTGGGGGGGCTGTGCACTGGCAGGGGGAGATTTGCGCACTCAGCTGTTGCGGAGGCTGTGCACTGGCAGGGAGAGATTTGCACACTCAGCTGCTGGGGAGGCTGTGCACTGGCTGGGAGAGATTTGCACACTCAGCTGTTGCGGAGGCTGTGCACTGGCAGGGGGAGATTTGCACACTCAGCTGTTGGGGGGGCTGTGCACTGGCAGGGGGAGATTTGCGCACTCAGCTGTTGCGGAGGCTGTGCACTGGCAGGGAGAGATTTGCACACTCAGCTGTTGCGGAGGCTGTGCACTGGCAGGGAGAGATTTACACACTCAGCTGTTGCGGAGGCTGTGCACTGGCAGGGAGAGATTTACACACTCAGCTGTTGCGGAGGCTGTGCACTGGCAGGGAGAGACTTACACACTCAGCTTTTGCGGAGGCTGTGCACTGGCAGGGAGAGATTTGCACACTCAGCTGTTGTGGAGGCTGTGCACTGGCAGGGAGAGATTTGCACACTCAGCTGTTGCGGAGGTTGTGCACTGGCAGGGAGAGATTTCACATTCAGCTGTTGCGGAGGCTGTGCACTGGCAGGGGGAGATTTGCACACTCTGCTGTTGGGGAGGCTGTGAACTGGCAAGGGGAGAGTTGCACACTCAGCTGCTGGGGAGGCTGTGCACTGGCAGGGGGAGATTTGCACACTCTGCTGTTGGGGAGGCTGTGCACTGGCAAGGAGAGATTTGCACACTTAGCTGCTGGGGAGGCTGTGCACTGGCAGGGAGAGATTTGCACACTCAGCTGTTGCGGAGGCTGTGAACTGGCAGGGGGAGATTTGCACACTCAGCTGCTGGGGAGGCTGTGCACTGGCAGGGAGAGATTTGCACACTCAGCTGTTGGGGAGGCTGTGCACTGGCAGGGGGATATTTGCACACTCAGCTGTTGGGGAGGCTGTGAACTGGCAGGGGGAGATTTGCACACTCAGCTGCTGGGGAGGCTGTGCACTGGCAGGGAGAGATTTGCACACTCAGCTGTTGGGGAGGCTGTGCACTGGCAGGGAGAGATTTGCACATTCAGCTGTTGCGGAGGCTGTGCACTGGCAGGGGGATATTTGCACACTCAGCTGTTGGGGAGGCTGTGAACTGGCAGGGGGAGATTTGCACACTCAGCTGCTGGGGAGGCTGTGCACTGGCAGGGAGAGATTTGCACACTCAGCTGTTGGGGAGGCTGTGCACTGGCAGGGGGATATTTGCACACTCAGCTGTTGGGGAGGCTGTGAACTGGCAGGGGGATATTTGCACACTCAGCTGCTGGGGAGGCTGTGCACTGGCAGGGAGAGATTTGCACACTCAGCTGTTGGGGAGGCTGTGCACTGGCAGGGGGATATTTGCACACTCAGCTGTTGGGGAGGCTGTGAACTGGCAGGGGGAGATTTGCACACTCAGCTGCTGGGGAGGCTGTGCACTGGCAGGGAGAGATTTGCACACTCAGCTGTTGGGGAGGCTGTGCACTGGCAGGGAGAGATTTGCACACTCAGCTGTTGTGGAGGCTGTGCACTGGCAGGGAGAGATTTGCACACTCAGCTGTTGCGGAGGTTGTGCACTGGCAGGGAGAGATTTGCACATTCAGCTGTTGCGGAGGCTGTGCACTGGCAGGGGGAGATTTGCACACTCTGCTGTTGGGGACGCTGTGAACTGGCAGGGGGAGATTTGCACACTCTGCTGTTGGGGACGCTGTGAACTGGCAAGGGGAGAGTTGCACACTCAGCTGCTGGGGAGGCTGTGCACTGGCAGGGAGAGATTTGCACACTTAGCTGCTGGGGAGGCTGTGCAGTGGCAGGGAGTGATTTGCACACTCAGCTGTTGCGGAGGCTGTGCACTGGCAGGGAGAGATTTGCACACTCAGTTGTTGCGGAGACTGTGCACTGGCAGGGAGAAATTTGCACACTCAGCTGCTGGGGAGGCTGTGCACTGGCTGGGAGAGATTTGCACACTCAGCTGTTGCGGAGGCTGTGCACTGGCAGGGGGAGATTTGCACACTCAGCTGTTGGGGGGGCTGTGCACTGGCAGGGGGAGATTTGCGCACTCAGCTGTTGCGGAGGCTGTGCACTGGCAGGGAGAGATTTGCACACTCAGCTGCTGGGGAGGCTGTGCACTGGCTGGGAGAGATTTGCACACTCAGCTGTTGCGGAGGCTGTGCACTGGCAGGGGGAGATTTGCACACTCAGCTGTTGGGGGGGCTGTGCACTGGCAGGGGGAGATTTGCGCACTCAGCTGTTGCGGAGGCTGTGCACTGGCAGGGAGAGATTTGCACACTCAGCTGTTGCGGAGGCTGTGCACTGGCAGGGAGAGATTTACACACTCAGCTGTTGCGGAGGCTGTGCACTGGCAGGGAGAGATTTACACACTCAGCTGTTGCGGAGGCTGTGCACTGGCAGGGAGAGACTTACACACTCAGCTTTTGCGGAGGCTGTGCACTGGCAGGGAGAGATTTGCACACTCAGCTGTTGTGGAGGCTGTGCACTGGCAGGGAGAGATTTGCACACTCAGCTGTTGCGGAGGTTGTGCACTGGCAGGGAGAGATTTCACATTCAGCTGTTGCGGAGGCTGTGCACTGGCAGGGGGAGATTTGCACACTCTGCTGTTGGGGAGGCTGTGAACTGGCAAGGGGAGAGTTGCACACTCAGCTGCTGGGGAGGCTGTGCACTGGCAGGGAGAGATTTGCACACTCAGCTGTTGGGGAGGCTGTGCACTGGCAAGGAGAGATTTGCACACTTAGCTGCTGGGGAGGCTGTGCACTGGCAGGGAGAGATTTGCACACTCAGCTGTTGCGGAGGCTGTGAACTGGCAGGGGGAGATTTGCACACTCAGCTGCTGGGGAGGCTGTGCACTGGCAGGGAGAGATTTGCACACTCAGCTGTTGGGGAGGCTGTGCACTGGCAGGGGGATATTTGCACACTCAGCTGTTGGGGAGGCTGTGAACTGGCAGGGGGAGATTTGCACACTCAGCTGCTGGGGAGGCTGTGCACTGGCAGGGAGAGATTTGCACACTCAGCTGTTGGGGAGGCTGTGCACTGGCAGGGAGAGATTTGCACATTCAGCTGTTGCGGAGGCTGTGCACTGGCAGGGGGAGATTTGCACACTCTGCTGTTGGGGACGCTGTGAACTGGCAGGGGGAGATTTGCACACTCTGCTGTTGGGGACGCTGTGAACTGGCAAGGGGAGAGTTGCACACTCAGCTGCTGGGGAGGCTGTGCACTGGCAGGGGGAGATTTGCACACTCAGCTGTTGGGGGGGCTGTGCACTGGCAGGGGGAGATTTGCGCACTCAGCTGTTGCGGAGGCTGTGCACTGGCAGGGAGAGATTTGCACACTCAGTTGTTGCGGAGACTGTGCACTGGCAGGGAGAAATTTGCACACTCAGCTGCTGGGGAGGCTGTGCACTGGCTGGGAGAGATTTGCACACTCAGCTGTTGCGGAGGCTGTGCACTGGCAGGGGGAGATTTGCACACTCAGCTGTTGGGGGGGCTGTGCACTGGCAGGGGGAGATTTGCGCACTCAGCTGTTGCGGAGGCTGTGCACTGGCAGGGAGAGATTTGCACACTCAGCTGTTGCGGAGGCTGTGCACTGGCAGGGAGAGATTTGCACACTCAACTGTTGCGGAGGCTGTGCACTGGCAGGGGGAGATTTGCACACTCAGCTGTTGGGGAGGCTGTGCACTGGCAGGAAGAGATTTGCACACTCAGCTATTGCGGAGGCTGTGCACTGGCAGGGGGATATTTGCACACTCAGCTGTTGGGGAGGCTGTGAACTGGCAGGGGGAGATTTGCACACTCAGCTGCTGGGGAGGCTGTGCACTGGCAGGGAGAGATTTGCACACTCAGCTGTTGGGGAGGCTGTGCACTGGCAGGGAGAGATTTGCACACTCAGCTGTTGTGGAGGCTGTGCACTGGCAGGGAGAGATTTGCACACTCAGCTGTTGCGGAGGTTGTGCACTGGCAGGGAGAGATTTGCACATTCAGCTGTTGCGGAGGCTGTGCACTGGCAGGGGGAGATTTGCACACTCTGCTGTTGGGGACGCTGTGAACTGGCAGGGGGAGATTTGCACACTCTGCTGTTGGGGACGCTGTGAACTGGCAAGGGGAGAGTTGCACACTCAGCTGCTGGGGAGGCTGTGCACTGGCAGGGAGAGATTTGCACACTTAGCTGCTGGGGAGGCTGTGCAGTGGCAGGGAGTGATTTGCACACTCAGCTGTTGCGGAGGCTGTGCACTGGCAGGGAGAGATTTGCACACTCAGTTGTTGCGGAGACTGTGCACTGGCAGGGAGAAATTTGCACACTCAGCTGCTGGGGAGGCTGTGCACTGGCTGGGAGAGATTTGCACACTCAGCTGTTGCGGAGGCTGTGCACTGGCAGGGGGAGATTTGCACACTCAGCTGTTGGGGGGGCTGTGCACTGGCAGGGGGAGATTTGCGCACTCAGCTGTTGCGGAGGCTGTGCACTGGCAGGGAGAGATTTGCACACTCAGCTGCTGGGGAGGCTGTGCACTGGCTGGGAGAGATTTGCACACTCAGCTGTTGCGGAGGCTGTGCACTGGCAGGGGGAGATTTGCACACTCAGCTGTTGGGGGGGCTGTGCACTGGCAGGGGGAGATTTGCGCACTCAGCTGTTGCGGAGGCTGTGCACTGGCAGGGAGAGATTTGCACACTCAGCTGTTGCGGAGGCTGTGCACTGGCAGGGAGAGATTTACACACTCAGCTGTTGCGGAGGCTGTGCACTGGCAGGGAGAGATTTACACACTCAGCTGTTGCGGAGGCTGTGCACTGGCAGGGAGAGACTTACACACTCAGCTTTTGCGGAGGCTGTGCACTGGCAGGGAGAGATTTGCACACTCAGCTGTTGTGGAGGCTGTGCACTGGCAGGGAGAGATTTGCACACTCAGCTGTTGCGGAGGTTGTGCACTGGCAGGGAGAGATTTGCACATTCAGCTGTTGCGGAGGCTGTGCACTGGCAGGGGGAGATTTGCACACTCTGCTGTTGGGGAGGCTGTGAACTGGCAAGGGGAGAGTTGCACACTCAGCTGCTGGGGAGGCTGTGCACTGGCAGGGAGAGATTTGCACACTGAGCTGTTGGGGAGGCTGTGCACTGGCAAGGAGAGATTTGCACACTTAGCTGCTGGGGAGGCTGTGCACTGGCAGGGAGAGATTTGCACACTCAGCTGTTGCGGAGGCTGTGCACTGGCAGGGAGAGATTTGCACACTCAGTTGTTGCGGAGACTGTGCACTGGCAGGGAGAGATTTGCACACTCAGTTGTTGCGGAGACTGTGCACTGGCAGGGAGAGATTTGCACACTCAGCTGCTGGGGAGGCTGTGCACTGGCTGGGAGAGATTTGCACACTCAGCTGTTGCGGAGGCTGTGCACTGGCAGGGGGAGATTTGCACACTCAGCTGTTGGGGGGGCTGTGCACTGGCAGGGGGAGATTTGCGCACTCAGCTGTTGCGGAGGCTGTGCACTGGCAGGGGGATATTTGCACACTCAGCTGTTGGGGAGGCTGTGAACTGGCAGGGGGAGATTTGCACACTCAGCTGCTGGGGAGGCTGTGCACTGGCAGGGAGAGATTTGCACACTCAGCTGTTGGGGAGGCTGTGCACTGGCAGGGGGATATTTGCACACTCAGCTGTTGGGGAGGCTGAGAACTGGCAGGGGGAGATTTGCACACTCAGCTGCTGGGGAGGCTGTGCACTGGCAGGGAGAGATTTGCACACTCAGCTGTTGGGGAGGCTGTGCACTGGCAGGGGGATATTTGCACACTCAGCTGTTGGGGAGGCTGTGAACTGGCAGGGGGAGATTTGCACACTCAGCTGCTGGGGAGGCTGTGCACTGGCAGGGAGAGATTTGCACACTCAGCTGTTGGGGAGGCTGTGCACTGGCAGGGAGAGATTTGCACACTCAGCTGTTGTGGAGGCTGTGCACTGGCAGGGAGAGATTTGCACACTCAGCTGTTGCGGAGGTTGTGCACTGGCAGGGAGAGATTTGCACATTCAGCTGTTGCGGAGGCTGTGCACTGGCAGGGGGAGATTTGCACACTCTGCTGTTGGGGACGCTGTGAACTGGCAGGGGGAGATTTGCACACTCTGCTGTTGGGGACGCTGTGAACTGGCAAGGGGAGAGTTGCACACTCAGCTGCTGGGGAGGCTGTGCACTGGCAGGGAGAGATTTGCACACTTAGCTGCTGGGGAGGCTGTGCAGTGGCAGGGAGTGATTTGCACACTCAGCTGTTGCGGAGGCTGTGCACTGGCAGGGAGAGATTTACACACTCAGCTGTTGCGGAGGCTGTGCACTGGCAGGGAGAGACTTACACACTCAGCTTTTGCGGAGGCTGTGCACTGGCAGGGAGAGATTTGCACACTCAGCTGTTGTGGAGGCTGTGCACTGGCAGGGAGAGATTTGCACACTCAGCTGTTGCGGAGGTTGTGCACTGGCAGGGAGAGATTTGCACATTCAGCTGTTGCGGAGGCTGTGCACTGGCAGGGGGAGATTTGCACACTCTGCTGTTGGGGAGGCTGTGAACTGGCAAGGGGAGAGTTGCACACTCAGCTGCTGGGGAGGCTGTGCACTGGCAGGGAGAGATTTGCACACTCAGCTGTTGGGGAGGCTGTGCACTGGCAAGGAGAGATTTGCACACTTAGCTGCTGGGGAGGCTGTGCACTGGCAGGGAGAGATTTGCACACTCAGCTGTTGCGGAGGCTGTGCACTGGCAGGGAGAGATTTGCACACTCAGTTGTTGCGGAGACTGTGCACTGGCAGGGAGAGATTTGCACACTCAGTTGTTGCGGAGACTGTGCACTGGCAGGGAGAGATTTGCACACTCAGCTGCTGGGGAGGCTGTGCACTGGCTGGGAGAGATTTGCACACTCAGCTGTTGCGGAGGCTGTGCACTGGCAGGGGGAGATTTGCACACTCAGCTGTTGGGGGGGCTGTGCACTGGCAGGGGGAGATTTGCGCACTCAGCTGTTGCGGAGGCTGTGCACTGGCAGGGGGATATTTGCACACTCAGCTGTTGGGGAGGCTGTGAACTGGCAGGGGGAGATTTGCACACTCAGCTGCTGGGGAGGCTGTGCACTGGCAGGGAGAGATTTGCACACTCAGCTGTTGGGGAGGCTGTGCACTGGCAGGGGGATATTTGCACACTCAGCTGTTGGGGAGGCTGTGAACTGGCAGGGGGAGATTTGCACACTCAGCTGCTGGGGAGGCTGTGCACTGGCAGGGAGAGATTTGCACACTCAGCTGTTGGGGAGGCTGTGCACTGGCAGGGGGATATTTGCACACTCAGCTGTTGGGGAGGCTGTGAACTGGCAGGGGGAGATTTGCACACTCAGCTGCTGGGGAGGCTGTGCACTGGCAGGGAGAGATTTGCACACTCAGCTGTTGGGGAGGCTGTGCACTGGCAGGGAGAGATTTGCACACTCAGCTGTTGTGGAGGCTGTGCACTGGCAGGGAGAGATTTGCACACTCAGCTGTTGCGGAGGTTGTGCACTGGCAGGGAGAGATTTGCACATTCAGCTGTTGCGGAGGCTGTGCACTGGCAGGGGGAGATTTGCACACTCTGCTGTTGGGGACGCTGTGAACTGGCAGGGGGAGATTTGCACACTCTGCTGTTGGGGACGCTGTGAACTGGCAAGGGGAGAGTTGCACACTCAGCTGCTGGGGAGGCTGTGCACTGGCAGGGAGAGATTTGCACACTTAGCTGCTGGGGAGGCTGTGCAGTGGCAGGGAGTGATTTGCACACTCAGCTGTTGCGGAGGCTGTGCACTGGCAGGGAGAGATTTGCACACTCAGTTGTTGCGGAGACTGTGCACTGGCAGGGAGAAATTTGCACACTCAGCTGCTGGGGAGGCTGTGCACTGGCTGGGAGAGATTTGCACACTCAGCTGTTGCGGAGGCTGTGCACTGGCAGGGGGAGATTTGCACACTCAGCTGTTGGGGGGGCTGTGCACTGGCAGGGGGAGATTTGCGCACTCAGCTGTTGCGGAGGCTGTGCACTGGCAGGGAGAGATTTGCACACTCAGCTGCTGGGGAGGCTGTGCACTGGCTGGGAGAGATTTGCACACTCAGCTGTTGCGGAGGCTGTGCACTGGCAGGGGGAGATTTGCACACTCAGCTGTTGGGGGGGCTGTGCACTGGCAGGGGGAGATTTGCGCACTCAGCTGTTGCGGAGGCTGTGCACTGGCAGGGAGAGATTTGCACACTCAGCTGTTGCGGAGGCTGTGCACTGGCAGGGAGAGATTTACACACTCAGCTGTTGCGGAGGCTGTGCACTGGCAGGGAGAGATTTACACACTCAGCTGTTGCGGAGGCTGTGCACTGGCAGGGAGAGACTTACACACTCAGCTTTTGCGGAGGCTGTGCACTGGCAGGGAGAGATTTGCACACTCAGCTGTTGTGGAGGCTGTGCACTGGCAGGGAGAGATTTGCACACTCAGCTGTTGCGGAGGTTGTGCACTGGCAGGGAGAGATTTGCACATTCAGCTGTTGCGGAGGCTGTGCACTGGCAGGGGGAGATTTGCACACTCTGCTGTTGGGGAGGCTGTGAACTGGCAAGGGGAGAGTTGCACACTCAGCTGCTGGGAGGCTGTGCACTGGCAGGGAGAGATTTGCACACTCAGCTGTTGGGGAGGCTGTGCACTGGCAAGGAGAGATTTGCACACTTAGCTGCTGGGGAGGCTGTGCACTGGCAGGGAGAGATTTGCACACTCAGCTGTTGCGGAGGCTGTGAACTGGCAGGGGGAGATTTGCACACTCAGCTGCTGGGGAGGCTGTGCACTGGCAGGGAGAGATTTGCACACTCAGCTGTTGGGGAGGCTGTGCACTGGCAGGGGGATATTTGCACACTCAGCTGTTGGGGAGGCTGTGAACTGGCAGGGGGAGATTTGCACACTCAGCTGCTGGGGAGGCTGTGCACTGGCAGGGAGAGATTTGCACACTCAGCTGTTGGGGAGGCTGTGCACTGGCAGGGAGAGATTTGCACATTCAGCTGTTGCGGAGGCTGTGCACTGGCAGGGGGAGATTTGCACACTCTGCTGTTGGGGACGCTGTGAACTGGCAGGGGGAGATTTGCACACTCTGCTGTTGGGGACGCTGTGAACTGGCAAGGGGAGAGTTGCACACTCAGCTGCTGGGGAGGCTGTGCACTGGCAGGGGGAGATTTGCACACTCAGCTGTTGGGGGGGCTGTGCACTGGCAGGGGGAGATTTGCGCACTCAGCTGTTGCGGAGGCTGTGCACTGGCAGGGAGAGATTTGCACACTCAGTTGTTGCGGAGACTGTGCACTGGCAGGGGGAGATTTGCACACTCAGCTGTTGGGGGGGCTGTGCACTGGCAGGGGGAGATTTGCGCACTCAGCTGTTGCGGAGGCTGTGCACTGGCAGGGAGAGATTTGCACACTCAGCTGTTGCGGAGGCTGTGCACTGGCAGGGAGAGATTTGCACACTCAACTGTTGCGGAGGCTGTGCACTGGCAGGGGGAGATTTGCACACTCAGCTGTTGGGGAGGCTGTGCACTGGCAGGAAGAGATTTGCACACTCAGCTATTGCGGAGGCTGTGCACTGGCAGGGGGATATTTGCACACTCAGCTGTTGGGGAGGCTGTGAACTGGCAGGGGGAGATTTGCACACTCAGCTGCTGGGGAGGCTGTGCACTGGCAGGGAGAGATTTGCACACTCAGCTGTTGGGGAGGCTGTGCACTGGCAGGGAGAGATTTGCACACTCAGCTGTTGTGGAGGCTGTGCACTGGCAGGGAGAGATTTGCACACTCAGCTGTTGCGGAGGTTGTGCACTGGCAGGGAGAGATTTGCACATTCAGCTGTTGCGGAGGCTGTGCACTGGCAGGGGGAGATTTGCACACTCTGCTGTTGGGGACGCTGTGAACTGGCAGGGGGAGATTTGCACACTCTGCTGTTGGGGACGCTGTGAACTGGCAAGGGGAGAGTTGCACACTCAGCTGCTGGGGAGGCTGTGCACTGGCAGGGAGAGATTTGCACACTTAGCTGCTGGGGAGGCTGTGCAGTGGCAGGGAGTGATTTGCACACTCAGCTGTTGCGGAGGCTGTGCACTGGCAGGGAGAGATTTGCACACTCAGTTGTTGCGGAGACTGTGCACTGGCAGGGAGAAATTTGCACACTCAGCTGCTGGGGAGGCTGTGCACTGGCAGGGAGAGATTTGCACACTCAGCTGTTGGGGAGGCTGTGCACTGGCAGGGAGAGATTTGCACATTCAGCTGTTGCGGAGGCTGTGCACTGGCAGGGGGAGATTTGCACACTCTGCTGTTGGGGACGCTGTGAACTGGCAGGGGGAGATTTGCACACTCTGCTGTTGGGGACGCTGTGAACTGGCAAGGGGAGAGTTGCACACTCAGCTGCTGGGGAGGCTGTGCACTGGCAGGGGGAGATTTGCACACTCAGCTGTTGGGGGGGCTGTGCACTGGCAGGGGGAGATTTGCGCACTCAGCTGTTGCGGAGGCTGTGCACTGGCAGGGAGAGATTTGCACACTCAGTTGTTGCGGAGACTGTGCACTGGCAGGGAGAAATTTGCACACTCAGCTGTTGCGGAGGCTGTGCACTGGCAGGGGGAGATTTGCGCACTCAGCTGTTGCGGAGGCTGTGCACTGGCAGGGAGAGATTTGCACACTCAGCTGTTGCGGAGGCTGTGCACTGGCAGGGAGAGATTTGCACACTCAACTGTTGCGGAGGCTGTGCACTGGCAGGGGGAGATTTGCACACTCAGCTGTTGGGGAGGCTGTGCACTGGCAGGAAGAGATTTGCACACTCAGCTATTGCGGAGGCTGTGCACTGGCAGGGGGATATTTGCACACTCAGCTGTTGGGGAGGCTGTGAACTGGCAGGGGGAGATTTGCACACTCAGCTGCTGGGGAGGCTGTGCACTGGCAGGGAGAGATTTGCACACTCAGCTGTTGGGGAGGCTGTGCACTGGCAGGGAGAGATTTGCACACTCAGCTGTTGTGGAGGCTGTGCACTGGCAGGGAGAGATTTGCACACTCAGCTGTTGCGGAGGTTGTGCACTGGCAGGGAGAGATTTGCACATTCAGCTGTTGCGGAGGCTGTGCACTGGCAGGGGGAGATTTGCACACTCTGCTGTTGGGGACGCTGTGAACTGGCAGGGGGAGATTTGCACACTCTGCTGTTGGGGACGCTGTGAACTGGCAAGGGGAGAGTTGCACACTCAGCTGCTGGGGAGGCTGTGCACTGCCAGGGAGAGATTTGCACACTTAGCTGCTGGGGAGGCTGTGCAGTGGCAGGGAGTGATTTGCACACTCAGCTGTTGCGGAGGCTGTGCACTGGCAGGGAGAGATTTGCACACTCAGTTGTTGCGGAGACTGTGCACTGGCAGGGAGAAATTTGCACACTCAGCTGCTGGGGAGGCTGTGCACTGGCTGGGAGAGATTTGCACACTCAGCTGTTGCGGAGGCTGTGCACTGGCAGGGAGAGACTTACACACTCAGCTTTTGCGGAGGCTGTGCACTGGCAGGGAGAGATTTGCACACTCAGCTGTTGTGGAGGCTGTGCACTGGCAGGGAGAGATTTGCACACTCAGCTGTTGCGGAGGTTGTGCACTGGCAGGGAGAGATTTGCACATTCAGCTGTTGCGGAGGCTGTGCACTGGCAGGGGGAGATTTGCACACTCTGCTGTTGGGGAGGCTGTGAACTGGCAAGGGGAGAGTTGCACACTCAGCTGCTGGGGAGGCTGTGCACTGGCAGGGAGAGATTTGCACACTCAGCTGTTGGGGAGGCTGTGCACTGGCAAGGAGAGATTTGCACACTTAGCTGCTGGGGAGGCTGTGCACTGGCAGGGAGAGATTTGCACACTCAGCTGTTGCGGAGGCTGTGCACTGGCAGGGAGAGATTTGCACACTCAGTTGTTGCGGAGACTGTGCACTGGCAGGGAGAGATTTGCACACTCAGTTGTTGCGGAGACTGTGCACTGGCAGGGAGAGATTTGCACACTCAGCTGCTGGGGAGGCTGTGCACTGGCTGGGAGAGATTTGCACACTCAGCTGTTGCGGAGGCTGTGCACTGGCAGGGGGAGATTTGCACACTCAGCTGTTGGGGGGGGCTGTGCACTGGCAGGGGGAGATTTGCGCACTCAGCTGTTGCGGAGGCTGTGCACTGGCAGGGGGATATTTGCACACTCAGCTGTTGGGGAGGCTGTGAACTGGCAGGGGGAGATTTGCACACTCAGCTGCTGGGGAGGCTGTGCACTGGCAGGGAGAGATTTGCACACTCAGCTGTTGGGGAGGCTGTGCACTGGCAGGGGGATATTTGCACACTCAGCTGTTGGGGAGGCTGTGAACTGGCAGGGGGAGATTTGCACACTCAGCTGCTGGGGAGGCTGTGCACTGGCAGGGAGAGATTTGCACACTCAGCTGTTGGGGAGGCTGTGCACTGGCAGGGGGATATTTGCACACTCAGCTGTTGGGGAGGCTGTGAACTGGCAGGGGGAGATTTGCACACTCAGCTGCTGGGGAGGCTGTGCACTGGCAGGGAGAGATTTGCACACTCAGCTGTTGGGGAGGCTGTGCACTGGCAGGGAGAGATTTGCACACTCAGCTGTTGTGGAGGCTGTGCACTGGCAGGGAGAGATTTGCACACTCAGCTGTTGCGGAGGTTGTGCACTGGCAGGGAGAGATTTGCACATTCAGCTGTTGCGGAGGCTGTGCACTGGCAGGGGGAGATTTGCACACTCTGCTGTTGGGGACGCTGTGAACTGGCAGGGGGAGATTTGCACACTCTGCTGTTGGGGACGCTGTGAACTGGCAAGGGGAGAGTTGCACACTCAGCTGCTGGGGAGGCTGTGCACTGGCAGGGAGAGATTTGCACACTTAGCTGCTGGGGAGGCTGTGCAGTGGCAGGGAGTGATTTGCACACTCAGCTGTTGCGGAGGCTGTGCACTGGCAGGGAGAGATTTGCACACTCAGTTGTTGCGGAGACTGTGCACTGGCAGGGAGAAATTTGCACACTCAGCTGCTGGGGAGGCTGTGCACTGGCTGGGAGAGATTTGCACACTCAGCTGTTGCGGAGGCTGTGCACTGGCAGGGGGAGATTTGCACACTCAGCTGTTGGGGGGGCTGTGCACTGGCAGGGGGAGATTTGCGCACTCAGCTGTTGCGGAGGCTGTGCACTGGCAGGGAGAGATTTGCACACTCAGCTGCTGGGGAGGCTGTGCACTGGCTGGGAGAGATTTGCACACTCAGCTGTTGCGGAGGCTGTGCACTGGCAGGGGGAGATTTGCACACTCAGCTGTTGGGGGGGCTGTGCACTGGCAGGGGGAGATTTGCGCACTCAGCTGTTGCGGAGGCTGTGCACTGGCAGGGAGAGATTTGCACACTCAGCTGTTGCGGAGGCTGTGCACTGGCAGGGAGAGATTTACACACTCAGCTGTTGCGGAGGCTGTGCACTGGCAGGGAGAGATTTACACACTCAGCTGTTGCGGAGGCTGTGCACTGGCAGGGAGAGACTTACACACTCAGCTTTTGCGGAGGCTGTGCACTGGCAGGGAGAGATTTGCACACTCAGCTGTTGTGGAGGCTGTGCACTGGCAGGGAGAGATTTGCACACTCAGCTGTTGCGGAGGTTGTGCACTGGCAGGGAGAGATTTGCACATTCAGCTGTTGCGGAGGCTGTGCACTGGCAGGGGGAGATTTGCACACTCTGCTGTTGGGGAGGCTGTGAACTGGCAAGGGGAGAGTTGCACACTCAGCTGCTGGGGAGGCTGTGCACTGGCAGGGAGAGATTTGCACACTCAGCTGTTGGGGAGGCTGTGCACTGGCAAGGAGAGATTTGCACACTTAGCTGCTGGGGAGGCTGTGCACTGGCAGGGAGAGATTTGCACACTCAGCTGTTGCGGAGGCTGTGAACTGGCAGGGGGAGATTTGCACACTCAGCTGCTGGGGAGGCTGTGCACTGGCAGGGAGAGATTTGCACACTCAGCTGTTGGGGAGGCTGTGCACTGGCAGGGGGATATTTGCACACTCAGCTGTTGGGGAGGCTGTGAACTGGCAGGGGGAGATTTGCACACTCAGCTGCTGGGGAGGCTGTGCACTGGCAGGGAGAGATTTGCACACTCAGCTGTTGGGGAGGCTGTGCACTGGCAGGGAGAGATTTGCACATTCAGCTGTTGCGGAGGCTGTGCACTGGCAGGGGGAGATTTGCACACTCTGCTGTTGGGGACGCTGTGAACTGGCAGGGGGAGATTTGCACACTCTGCTGTTGGGGACGCTGTGAACTGGCAAGGGGAGAGTTGCACACTCAGCTGCTGGGGAGGCTGTGCACTGGCAGGGGGAGATTTGCACACTCAGCTGTTGGGGGGGCTGTGCACTGGCAGGGGGAGATTTGCGCACTCAGCTGTTGCGGAGGCTGTGCACTGGCAGGGAGAGATTTGCACACTCAGTTGTTGCGGAGACTGTGCACTGGCAGGGAGAAATTTGCACACTCAGCTGCTGGGGAGGCTGTGCACTGGCTGGGAGAGATTTGCACACTCAGCTGTTGCGGAGGCTGTGCACTGGCAGGGGGAGATTTGCACACTCAGCTGTTGGGGGGGCTGTGCACTGGCAGGGGGAGATTTGCGCACTCAGCTGTTGCGGAGGCTGTGCACTGGCAGGGAGAGATTTGCACACTCAGCTGTTGCGGAGGCTGTGCACTGGCAGGGAGAGATTTGCACACTCAACTGTTGCGGAGGCTGTGCACTGGCAGGGGGAGATTTGCACACTCAGCTGTTGGGGAGGCTGTGCACTGGCAGGAAGAGATTTGCACACTCAGCTATTGCGGAGGCTGTGCACTGGCAGGGGGATATTTGCACACTCAGCTGTTGGGGAGGCTGTGAACTGGCAGGGGGAGATTTGCACACTCAGCTGCTGGGGAGGCTGTGCACTGGCAGGGAGAGATTTGCACACTCAGCTGTTGGGGAGGCTGTGCACTGGCAGGGAGAGATTTGCACACTCAGCTGTTGTGGAGGCTGTGCACTGGCAGGGAGAGATTTGCACACTCAGCTGTTGCGGAGGTTGTGCACTGGCAGGGAGAGATTTGCACATTCAGCTGTTGCGGAGGCTGTGCACTGGCAGGGGGAGATTTGCACACTCTGCTGTTGGGGACGCTGTGAACTGGCAGGGGGAGATTTGCACACTCTGCTGTTGGGGACGCTGTGAACTGGCAAGGGGAGAGTTGCACACTCAGCTGCTGGGGAGGCTGTGCACTGGCAGGGAGAGATTTGCACACTTAGCTGCTGGGGAGGCTGTGCAGTGGCAGGGAGTGATTTGCACACTCAGCTGTTGCGGAGGCTGTGCACTGGCAGGGAGAGATTTGCACACTCAGTTGTTGCGGAGACTGTGCACTGGCAGGGAGAAATTTGCACACTCAGCTGCTGGGGAGGCTGTGCACTGGCAGGGAGAGATTTGCACACTCAGCTGTTGGGGAGGCTGTGCACTGGCAGGGAGAGATTTGCACATTCAGCTGTTGCGGAGGCTGTGCACTGGCAGGGGGAGATTTGCACACTCTGCTGTTGGGGACGCTGTGAACTGGCAGGGGGAGATTTGCACACTCTGCTGTTGGGGACGCTGTGAACTGGCAAGGGGAGAGTTGCACACTCAGCTGCTGGGGAGGCTGTGCACTGGCAGGGGGAGATTTGCACACTCAGCTGTTGGGGGGGCTGTGCACTGGCAGGGGGAGATTTGCGCACTCAGCTGTTGCGGAGGCTGTGCACTGGCAGGGAGAGATTTGCACACTCAGTTGTTGCGGAGACTGTGCACTGGCAGGGAGAAATTTGCACACTCAGCTGCTGGGGAGGCTGTGCACTGGCTGGGAGAGATTTGCACACTCAGCTGTTGCGGAGGCTGTGCACTGGCAGGGGGAGATTTGCACACTCAGCTGTTGGGGGGGCTGTGCACTGGCAGGGGGAGATTTGCGCACTCAGCTGTTGCGGAGGCTGTGCACTGGCAGGGAGAGATTTGCACACTCAGCTGTTGCGGAGGCTGTGCACTGGCAGGGAGAGATTTGCACACTCAACTGTTGCGGAGGCTGTGCACTGGCAGGGGGAGATTTGCACACTCAGCTGTTGGGGAGGCTGTGCACTGGCAGGAAGAGATTTGCACACTCAGCTATTGCGGAGGCTGTGCACTGGCAGGGGGATATTTGCACACTCAGCTGTTGGGGAGGCTGTGAACTGGCAGGGGGAGATTTGCACACTCAGCTGCTGGGGAGGCTGTGCACTGGCAGGGAGAGATTTGCACACTCAGCTGTTGGGGAGGCTGTGCACTGGCAGGGAGAGATTTGCACACTCAGCTGTTGTGGAGGCTGTGCACTGGCAGGGAGAGATTTGCACACTCAGCTGTTGCGGAGGTTGTGCACTGGCAGGGAGAGATTTGCACATTCAGCTGTTGCGGAGGCTGTGCACTGGCAGGGGGAGATTTGCACACTCTGCTGTTGGGGACGCTGTGAACTGGCAGGGGGAGATTTGCACACTCTGCTGTTGGGGACGCTGTGAACTGGCAAGGGGAGAGTTGCACACTCAGCTGCTGGGGAGGCTGTGCACTGGCAGGGAGAGATTTGCACACTTAGCTGCTGGGGAGGCTGTGCAGTGGCAGGGAGTGATTTGCACACTCAGCTGTTGCGGAGGCTGTGCACTGGCAGGGAGAGATTTGCACACTCAGTTGTTGCGGAGACTGTGCACTGGCAGGGAGAAATTTGCACACTCAGCTGCTGGGGAGGCTGTGCACTGGCTGGGAGAGATTTGCACACTCAGCTGTTGCGGAGGCTGTGCACTGGCAGGGAGAGACTTACACACTCAGCTTTTGCGGAGGCTGTGCACTGGCAGGGAGAGATTTGCACACTCAGCTGTTGTGGAGGCTGTGCACTGGCAGGGAGAGATTTGCACACTCAGCTGTTGCGGAGGTTGTGCACTGGCAGGGAGAGATTTGCACATTCAGCTGTTGCGGAGGCTGTGCACTGGCAGGGGGAGATTTGCACACTCTGCTGTTGGGGAGGCTGTGAACTGGCAAGGGGAGAGTTGCACACTCAGCTGCTGGGGAGGCTGTGCACTGGCAGGGAGAGATTTGCACACTCAGCTGTTGGGGAGGCTGTGCACTGGCAAGGAGAGATTTGCACACTTAGCTGCTGGGGAGGCTGTGCACTGGCAGGGAGAGATTTGCACACTCAGCTGTTGCGGAGGCTGTGCACTGGCAGGGAGAGATTTGCACACTCAGTTGTTGCGGAGACTGTGCACTGGCAGGGAGAGATTTGCACACTCAGTTGTTGCGGAGACTGTGCACTGGCAGGGAGAGATTTGCACACTCAGCTGCTGGGGAGGCTGTGCACTGGCTGGGAGAGATTTGCACACTCAGCTGTTGCGGAGGCTGTGCACTGGCAGGGGGAGATTTGCACACTCAGCTGTTGGGGGGGCTGTGCACTGGCAGGGGGAGATTTGCGCACTCAGCTGTTGCGGAGGCTGTGCACTGGCAGGGGGATATTTGCACACTCAGCTGTTGGGGAGGCTGTGAACTGGCAGGGGGAGATTTGCACACTCAGCTGCTGGGGAGGCTGTGCACTGGCAGGGAGAGATTTGCACACTCAGCTGTTGGGGAGGCTGTGCACTGGCAGGGGGATATTTGCACACTCAGCTGTTGGGGAGGCTGTGAACTGGCAGGGGGAGATTTGCACACTCAGCTGCTGGGGAGGCTGTGCACTGGCAGGGAGAGATTTGCACACTCAGCTGTTGGGGAGGCTGTGCACTGGCAGGGGGATATTTGCACACTCAGCTGTTGGGGAGGCTGTGAACTGGCAGGGGGAGATTTGCACACTCAGCTGCTGGGGAGGCTGTGCACTGGCAGGGAGAGATTTGCACACTCAGCTGTTGGGGAGGCTGTGCACTGGCAGGGAGAGATTTGCACACTCAGCTGTTGTGGAGGCTGTGCACTGGCAGGGAGAGATTTGCACACTCAGCTGTTGCGGAGGTTGTGCACTGGCAGGGAGAGATTTGCACATTCAGCTGTTGCGGAGGCTGTGCACTGGCAGGGGGAGATTTGCACACTCTGCTGTTGGGGACGCTGTGAACTGGCAGGGGGAGATTTGCACACTCTGCTGTTGGGGACGCTGTGAACTGGCAAGGGGAGAGTTGCACACTCAGCTGCTGGGGAGGCTGTGCACTGGCAGGGAGAGATTTGCACACTTAGCTGCTGGGGAGGCTGTGCAGTGGCAGGGAGTGATTTGCACACTCAGCTGTTGCGGAGGCTGTGCACTGGCAGGGAGAGATTTGCACACTCAGTTGTTGCGGAGACTGTGCACTGGCAGGGAGAAATTTGCACACTCAGCTGCTGGGGAGGCTGTGCACTGGCTGGGAGAGATTTGCACACTCAGCTGTTGCGGAGGCTGTGCACTGGCAGGGGGAGATTTGCACACTCAGCTGTTGGGGGGGCTGTGCACTGGCAGGGGGAGATTTGCGCACTCAGCTGTTGCGGAGGCTGTGCACTGGCAGGGAGAGATTTGCACACTCAGCTGCTGGGGAGGCTGTGCACTGGCTGGGAGAGATTTGCACACTCAGCTGTTGCGGAGGCTGTGCACTGGCAGGGGGAGATTTGCACACTCAGCTGTTGGGGGGGCTGTGCACTGGCAGGGGGAGATTTGCGCACTCAGCTGTTGCGGAGGCTGTGCACTGGCAGGGAGAGATTTGCACACTCAGCTGTTGCGGAGGCTGTGCACTGGCAGGGAGAGATTTACACACTCAGCTGTTGCGGAGGCTGTGCACTGGCAGGGAGAGATTTACACACTCAGCTGTTGCGGAGGCTGTGCACTGGCAGGGAGAGACTTACACACTCAGCTTTTGCGGAGGCTGTGCACTGGCAGGGAGAGATTTGCACACTCAGCTGTTGTGGAGGCTGTGCACTGGCAGGGAGAGATTTGCACACTCAGCTGTTGCGGAGGTTGTGCACTGGCAGGGAGAGATTTCACATTCAGCTGTTGCGGAGGCTGTGCACTGGCAGGGGGAGATTTGCACACTCTGCTGTTGGGGAGGCTGTGAACTGGCAAGGGGAGAGTTGCACACTCAGCTGCTGGGGAGGCTGTGCACTGGCAGGGAGAGATTTGCACACTCAGCTGTTGGGGAGGCTGTGCACTGGCAAGGAGAGATTTGCACACTTAGCTGCTGGGGAGGCTGTGCACTGGCAGGGAGAGATTTGCACACTCAGCTGTTGCGGAGGCTGTGAACTGGCAGGGGGAGATTTGCACACTCAGCTGCTGGGGAGGCTGTGCACTGGCAGGGAGAGATTTGCACACTCAGCTGTTGGGGAGGCTGTGCACTGGCAGGGGGATATTTGCACACTCAGCTGTTGGGGAGGCTGTGAACTGGCAGGGGGAGATTTGCACACTCAGCTGCTGGGGAGGCTGTGCACTGGCAGGGAGAGATTTGCACACTCAGCTGTTGGGGAGGCTGTGCACTGGCAGGGAGAGATTTGCACATTCAGCTGTTGCGGAGGCTGTGCACTGGCAGGGGGAGATTTGCACACTCTGCTGTTGGGGACGCTGTGAACTGGCAGGGGGAGATTTGCACACTCTGCTGTTGGGGACGCTGTGAACTGGCAAGGGGAGAGTTGCACACTCAGCTGCTGGGGAGGCTGTGCACTGGCAGGGGGAGATTTGCACACTCAGCTGTTGGGGGGGCTGTGCACTGGCAGGGGGAGATTTGCGCACTCAGCTGTTGCGGAGGCTGTGCACTGGCAGGGAGAGATTTGCACACTCAGTTGTTGCGGAGACTGTGCACTGGCAGGGAGAAATTTGCACACTCAGCTGCTGGGGAGGCTGTGCACTGGCTGGGAGAGATTTGCACACTCAGCTGTTGCGGAGGCTGTGCACTGGCAGGGGGAGATTTGCACACTCAGCTGTTGGGGGGGCTGTGCACTGGCAGGGGGAGATTTGCGCACTCAGCTGTTGCGGAGGCTGTGCACTGGCAGGGAGAGATTTGCACACTCAGCTGTTGCGGAGGCTGTGCACTGGCAGGGAGAGATTTGCACACTCAACTGTTGCGGAGGCTGTGCACTGGCAGGGGGAGATTTGCACACTCAGCTGTTGGGGAGGCTGTGCACTGGCAGGAAGAGATTTGCACACTCAGCTATTGCGGAGGCTGTGCACTGGCAGGGGGATATTTGCACACTCAGCTGTTGGGGAGGCTGTGAACTGGCAGGGGGAGATTTGCACACTCAGCTGCTGGGGAGGCTGTGCACTGGCAGGGAGAGATTTGCACACTCAGCTGTTGGGGAGGCTGTGCACTGGCAGGGAGAGATTTGCACACTCAGCTGTTGTGGAGGCTGTGCACTGGCAGGGAGAGATTTGCACACTCAGCTGTTGCGGAGGTTGTGCACTGGCAGGGAGAGATTTGCACATTCAGCTGTTGCGGAGGCTGTGCACTGGCAGGGGGAGATTTGCACACTCTGCTGTTGGGGACGCTGTGAACTGGCAGGGGGAGATTTGCACACTCTGCTGTTGGGGACGCTGTGAACTGGCAAGGGGAGAGTTGCACACTCAGCTGCTGGGGAGGCTGTGCACTGGCAGGGAGAGATTTGCACACTTAGCTGCTGGGGAGGCTGTGCAGTGGCAGGGAGTGATTTGCACACTCAGCTGTTGCGGAGGCTGTGCACTGGCAGGGAGAGATTTGCACACTCAGTTGTTGCGGAGACTGTGCACTGGCAGGGAGAAATTTGCACACTCAGCTGCTGGGGAGGCTGTGCACTGGCTGGGAGAGATTTGCACACTCAGCTGTTGCGGAGGCTGTGCACTGGCAGGGGGAGATTTGCACACTCAGCTGTTGGGGGGGCTGTGCACTGGCAGGGGGAGATTTGCGCACTCAGCTGTTGCGGAGGCTGTGCACTGGCAGGGAGAGATTTGCACACTCAGCTGCTGGGGAGGCTGTGCACTGGCTGGGAGAGATTTGCACACTCAGCTGTTGCGGAGGCTGTGCACTGGCAGGGGGAGATTTGCACACTCAGCTGTTGGGGGGGCTGTGCACTGGCAGGGGGAGATTTGCGCACTCAGCTGTTGCGGAGGCTGTGCACTGGCAGGGAGAGATTTGCACACTCAGCTGTTGCGGAGGCTGTGCACTGGCAGGGAGAGATTTACACACTCAGCTGTTGCGGAGGCTGTGCACTGGCAGGGAGAGATTTACACACTCAGCTGTTGCGGAGGCTGTGCACTGGCAGGGAGAGACTTACACACTCAGCTTTTGCGGAGGCTGTGCACTGGCAGGGAGAGATTTGCACACTCAGCTGTTGTGGAGGCTGTGCACTGGCAGGGAGAGATTTGCACACTCAGCTGTTGCGGAGGTTGTGCACTGGCAGGGAGAGATTTGCACATTCAGCTGTTGCGGAGGCTGTGCACTGGCAGGGGGAGATTTGCACACTCTGCTGTTGGGGAGGCTGTGAACTGGCAAGGGGAGAGTTGCACACTCAGCTGCTGGGGAGGCTGTGCACTGGCAGGGAGAGATTTGCACACTGAGCTGTTGGGGAGGCTGTGCACTGGCAAGGAGAGATTTGCACACTTAGCTGCTGGGGAGGCTGTGCACTGGCAGGGAGAGATTTGCACACTCAGCTGTTGCGGAGGCTGTGCACTGGCAGGGAGAGATTTGCACACTCAGTTGTTGCGGAGACTGTGCACTGGCAGGGAGAGATTTGCACACTCAGTTGTTGCGGAGACTGTGCACTGGCAGGGAGAGATTTGCACACTCAGCTGCTGGGGAGGCTGTGCACTGGCTGGGAGAGATTTGCACACTCAGCTGTTGCGGAGGCTGTGCACTGGCAGGGGGAGATTTGCACACTCAGCTGTTGGGGGGGCTGTGCACTGGCAGGGGGAGATTTGCGCACTCAGCTGTTGCGGAGGCTGTGCACTGGCAGGGGGATATTTGCACACTCAGCTGTTGGGGAGGCTGTGAACTGGCAGGGGGAGATTTGCACACTCAGCTGCTGGGGAGGCTGTGCACTGGCAGGGAGAGATTTGCACACTCAGCTGTTGGGGAGGCTGTGCACTGGCAGGGGGATATTTGCACACTCAGCTGTTGGGGAGGCTGAGAACTGGCAGGGGGAGATTTGCACACTCAGCTGCTGGGGAGGCTGTGCACTGGCAGGGAGAGATTTGCACACTCAGCTGTTGGGGAGGCTGTGCACTGGCAGGGGGATATTTGCACACTCAGCTGTTGGGGAGGCTGTGAACTGGCAGGGGGAGATTTGCACACTCAGCTGCTGGGGAGGCTGTGCACTGGCAGGGAGAGATTTGCACACTCAGCTGTTGGGGAGGCTGTGCACTGGCAGGGAGAGATTTGCACACTCAGCTGTTGTGGAGGCTGTGCACTGGCAGGGAGAGATTTGCACACTCAGCTGTTGCGGAGGTTGTGCACTGGCAGGGAGAGATTTGCACATTCAGCTGTTGCGGAGGCTGTGCACTGGCAGGGGGAGATTTGCACACTCTGCTGTTGGGGACGCTGTGAACTGGCAGGGGGAGATTTGCACACTCTGCTGTTGGGGACGCTGTGAACTGGCAAGGGGAGAGTTGCACACTCAGCTGCTGGGGAGGCTGTGCACTGGCAGGGAGAGATTTGCACACTTAGCTGCTGGGGAGGCTGTGCAGTGGCAGGGAGTGATTTGCACACTCAGCTGTTGCGGAGGCTGTGCACTGGCAGGGAGAGATTTGCACACTCAGTTGTTGCGGAGACTGTGCACTGGCAGGGAGAAATTTGCACACTCAGCTGCTGGGGAGGCTGTGCACTGGCTGGGAGAGATTTGCACACTCAGCTGTTGCGGAGGCTGTGCACTGGCAGGGGGAGATTTGCACACTCAGCTGTTGGGGGGGCTGTGCACTGGCAGGGGGAGATTTGCGCACTCAGCTGTTGCGGAGGCTGTGCACTGGCAGGGAGAGATTTGCACACTCAGCTGCTGGGGAGGCTGTGCACTGGCTGGGAGAGATTTGCACACTCAGCTGTTGCGGAGGCTGTGCACTGGCAGGGGGAGATTTGCACACTCAGCTGTTGGGGGGGCTGTGCACTGGCAGGGGGAGATTTGCGCACTCAGCTGTTGCGGAGGCTGTGCACTGGCAGGGAGAGATTTGCACACTCAGCTGTTGCGGAGGCTGTGCACTGGCAGGGAGAGATTTACACACTCAGCTGTTGCGGAGGCTGTGCACTGGCAGGGAGAGATTTACACACTCAGCTGTTGCGGAGGCTGTGCACTGGCAGGGAGAGACTTACACACTCAGCTTTTGCGGAGGCTGTGCACTGGCAGGGAGAGATTTGCACACTCAGCTGTTGTGGAGGCTGTGCACTGGCAGGGAGAGATTTGCACACTCAGCTGTTGCGGAGGTTGTGCACTGGCAGGGAGAGATTTGCACATTCAGCTGTTGCGGAGGCTGTGCACTGGCAGGGGGAGATTTGCACACTCTGCTGTTGGGGAGGCTGTGAACTGGCAAGGGGAGAGTTGCACACTCAGCTGCTGGGGAGGCTGTGCACTGGCAGGGAGAGATTTGCACACTCAGCTGTTGGGGAGGCTGTGCACTGGCAAGGAGAGATTTGCACACTTAGCTGCTGGGGAGGCTGTGCACTGGCAGGGAGAGATTTGCACACTCAGCTGTTGCGGAGGCTGTGCACTGGCAGGGAGAGATTTGCACACTCAGTTGTTGCGGAGACTGTGCACTGGCAGGGAGAGATTTGCACACTCAGTTGTTGCGGAGACTGTGCACTGGCAGGGAGAGATTTGCACACTCAGCTGCTGGGGAGGCTGTGCACTGGCTGGGAGAGATTTGCACACTCAGCTGTTGCGGAGGCTGTGCACTGGCAGGGGGAGATTTGCACACTCAGCTGTTGGGGGGGCTGTGCACTGGCAGGGGGAGATTTGCGCACTCAGCTGTTGCGGAGGCTGTGCACTGGCAGGGGGATATTTGCACACTCAGCTGTTGGGGAGGCTGTGAACTGGCAGGGGGAGATTTGCACACTCAGCTGCTGGGGAGGCTGTGCACTGGCAGGGAGAGATTTGCACACTCAGCTGTTGGGGAGGCTGTGCACTGGCAGGGGGATATTTGCACACTCAGCTGTTGGGGAGGCTGTGAACTGGCAGGGGGAGATTTGCACACTCAGCTGCTGGGGAGGCTGTGCACTGGCAGGGAGAGATTTGCACACTCAGCTGTTGGGGAGGCTGTGCACTGGCAGGGGGATATTTGCACACTCAGCTGTTGGGGAGGCTGTGAACTGGCAGGGGGAGATTTGCACACTCAGCTGCTGGGGAGGCTGTGCACTGGCAGGGAGAGATTTGCACACTCAGCTGTTGGGGAGGCTGTGCACTGGCAGGGAGAGATTTGCACATTCAGCTGTTGCGGAGGCTGTGCACTGGCAGGGGGAGATTTGCACACTCTGCTGTTGGGGACGCTGTGAACTGGCAGGGGGAGATTTGCACACTCTGCTGTTGGGGACGCTGTGAACTGGCAAGGGGAGAGTTGCACACTCAGCTGCTGGGGAGGCTGTGCACTGGCAGGGGAGATTTGCACACTCAGCTGTTGGGGGGGCTGTGCACTGGCAGGGGGAGATTTGCGCACTCAGCTGTTGCGGAGGCTGTGCACTGGCAGGGAGAGATTTGCACACTCAGTTGTTGCGGAGACTG
This sequence comes from Mobula birostris, assembly GCF_030028105.1. Lineage (NCBI taxonomy): Eukaryota > Metazoa > Chordata > Chondrichthyes > Myliobatiformes > Myliobatidae > Mobula > Mobula birostris. The sequence goes on along the minus strand of NW_027278534.1, from coordinate 97,337 downwards.
TGCACTGGCAGGGAGAAATTTGCACACTCAGCTGCTGGGGAGGCTGTGCACTGGCTGGGAGAGATTTGCACACTCAGCTGTTGCGGAGGCTGTGCACTGGCAGGGGGAGATTTGCACACTCAGCTGTTGGGGGGGCTGTGCACTGGCAGGGGGAGATTTGCGCACTCAGCTGTTGCGGAGGCTGTGCACTGGCAGGGAGAGATTTGCACACTCAGCTGTTGCGGAGGCTGTGCACTGGCAGGGAGAGATTTACACACTCAGCTGTTGCGGAGGCTGTGCACTGGCAGGGAGAGATTTACACACTCAGCTGTTGCGGAGGCTGTGCACTGGCAGGGAGAGACTTACACACTCAGCTTTTGCGGAGGCTGTGCACTGGCAGGGAGAGATTTGCACACTCAGCTGTTGTGGAGGCTGTGCACTGGCAGGGAGAGATTTGCACACTCAGCTGTTGCGGAGGTTGTGCACTGGCAGGGAGAGATTTGCACAATCAGCTGTTGCGGAGGCTGTGCACTGGCAGGGGGAGATTTGCACACTCTGCTGTTGGGGAGGCTGTGAACTGGCAAGGGGAGAGTTGCACACTCAGCTGCTGGGGAGGCTGTGCACTGGCAGGGAGAGATTTGCACACTCAGCTGTTGGGGAGGCTGTGCACTGGCAAGGAGAGATTTGCACACTTAGCTGCTGGGGAGGCTGTGCACTGGCAGGGAGAGATTTGCACACTCAGCTGTTGCGGAGGCTGTGCACTGGCAGGGAGAGATTTGCACACTCAGTTGTTGCGGAGACTGTGCACTGGCAGGGAGAGATTTGCACACTCAGCTGCTGGGGAGGCTGTGCACTGGCTGGGAGAGATTTGCACACTCAGCTGTTGCGGAGGCTGTGCACTGGCAGGGGGAGATTTGCACACTCAGCTGTTGGGGGGGCTGTGCACTGGCAGGGGGAGATTTGCGCACTCAGCTGTTGCGGAGGCTGTGCACTGGCAGGGAGAGATTTGCACACTCAGCTGTTGCGGAGGCTGTGCACTGGCAGGGAGAGATTTGCACACTCAGCTGTTGCGGAGGCTGTGCACTGGCAGGGGGAGATTTGCACACTCAGCTGTTGGGGAGGCTGTGCACTGGCAGGAAGAGATTTGCACACTCAGCTATTGCGGAGGCTGTGCACTGGCAGGGGGATATTTGCACACTCAGCTGTTGGGGAGGCTGTGAACTGGCAGGGGGAGATTTGCACACTCAGCTGCTGGGGAGGCTGTGCACTGGCAGGGAGAGATTTGCACACTCAGCTGTTGCGGAGGCTGTGCACTGGCAGGGAGAGATTTGCACACTCAGCTGTTGCGGAGGCTGTGCACTGGCAGGGGGAGATTTGCACACTCAGCTGTTGGGGAGGCTGTGCACTGGCAGGAAGAGATTTGCACACTCAGCTATTGCGGAGGCTGTGCACTGGCAGGGGGATATTTGCACACTCAGCTGTTGGGGAGGCTGTGAACTGGCAGGGGGAGATTTGCACACTCAGCTGCTGGGGAGGCTGTGCACTGGCAGGGAGAGATTTGCACACTCAGCTGTTGGGGAGGCTGTGCACTGGCAGGGAGAGATTTGCACACTCAGCTGTTGCGGAGGCTGTGCACTGGCAGGGAGAGATTTGCACACTCAGTTGTTGCGGAGGCTGTGCACTGGCAGGGAGAGATTTGCACACTCAGCTGCTGGGGAGGCTGTGCACTGGCTGGGAGAGATTTGCACACTCAGCTGTTGCGGAGGCAGTGTACTGGCAGGGAGAGATTTACACACTCAGCTCTCCTTTTCGCAAGACTGCCAGCCAATGGTGGAAGCTGAAAGTGAGAGCAACAAGCACTACCCACTACACTACCACACTAGATGTGTCAAAACAGCCATTTGTATGTATATGTTTCTACATTATTTGTACACACAATTGGCTCTAGCAAGAAGTATTACTGAAATTCTCCCTGAGCACCATTTAATTGTGTCTATGCCACGTGATTATACTCGAATGATCATTGCATTATTAAAGTAAGTAGCAATAGTCTCCACCTTAATAAATATTATGCAGTTGTCTGCACATGGGTTGAATTACACGGAAACTTTTCCTAGATCAAGCGTTCCCAACAAATGGCCTCTGGGTTGGTCCATTCTACTAGAGGCTTCTGGCCCATTTTAGAGTCTGCACTGTGGCTGTTGAGGATCATTTAAGCACCTGATCTGACTTAACCCTGGGTAGAAGCGTACATACCGTCAGATGTGAGTGCTTTAGTTCATTAAAATTCAATAATAGCCCTGCATATAGACGATGGCCAATGCTTTCTCCATCAGCCTACATGTGAGCTCACAAGAGTATGTTCAATGGACTCACCTGATCTAAAAGCAGATTAACGCTGTGTGTGGCATTCAGGCTGATGACATGTTTTCAGAGGGAAAGATCAAAGACAGTCACGTTCTCTCTCTTCCCCGTCACAGAATCCACTGGCCATTCCTGCACTTTCCGATAGTATTTCAGAATTTTAGCAACACTCACAAGCTTTCCTGCAGAAAACTGGAGTGCGCTTCACACAGGGAGGTAAAACAATACAAATTAGTCACCTTTGCAAAGGGGATTTAGTTTGTTAAAATGGTGGATATTTTACAGCCTGTGGTAAGATGCTGTTGGGATCTACAAAAAAGAGGCTACACCTTAGTAAGTTTTACAAATTATTGCGGGTAAATCCTGTCAAGGCACAAATTTAAACACCAGCTATAGTTGACTGCACCTTAAATCAGGAAACCATTCCTGTGATTTTGTAGTTTGGAGTGACACTGAACATAATTCAGTCTAGAAATAAACATCAGTATTTGTTTATTTGTGGGGTTGCCAACTTCTCATAAGTGGGCTTTGGTGATTCGGATTGACAAAACCACTTTCGTTCATGGTTGTGGACCATCACACTGTACTGTACAAGGTGCTTTCACAAGCAGATTATGGTACAATCTTCTGGCCCAAGTTCTAACAATGGCCATAATTCAGAATTATTTCCAACAAAAGAACTTTGGGATGCTTTATTCCTGGAAGGTACAAGAAAAATATAAATTGTACTTGGAATGTCCTGGAGATCGAAAATAATTTGCCTCTGCACTAGTTTTCTGGGTGGCAAGGATGTAGCTGAAGAGGCAAACGTGGATCCACAAACTGCCGTTCAGTGACCTGATGAGATGAAAATGTGGGTAGCTTGTGAGATGTTGTGCTTTTTTTTTGCCCTGTGCACTAACGGGGCAAAAGAGGCAGCAGATTCTCAGTGCCATCCTGAATGTTAATCCGTTGTGAGCAGTCATGGCCAGGACTTCCCCAGATGCTGCCATGAGACTTTACAATAATACTTTAAGGACATCCGTGATCCTTTTCTTGTTGTTATGTGTAATCACCTGAAGTGATGGAGGTCAGCATGCAATGTCTGTTTTTAGAGTCTTGCAGCGGACATTTGAGCAACATGTTCTGCCTAATGGAGCCAGGCTGAACACAAAGCAACTTGATGGGAGATGTAGGCCTGGGAGGAAGCACTAATGTTGCTTCGCATGCCCTGCCAATGGACCTTATGAAGACAATGCCAGTGATATTTTTAGTCTACCCCAAGGTGCTACTTGCAGTTCCTTCTACATAAACTTACACAGGGTAGGGATCATTGTGTTGCAGCAGATCACAAGCTTTTAATTAGTTCTCAGATGTTAATTTTCAATTCACCCTTTTTCACGTAGCCTAAAGTTAGGCTGCCCCTCTGAAAGAGATGGCAAATTTCATAATCAGTGCTTACTTTTGTCACTAGGAGACTTCCAAGTAAAGAAGAGACACACTGTTTGAGAAGTTTTTATTGTCAGAGAGTGGTTATGTGCCATTATGAGATATTGGAGAGGACATTTGACTTTTCTTCTTGGATCCTTCAGCAACTTAGCAACGTGCCAGGGCTCCAAACATGTGAGCAATGGAATGTCATCTGTTCATAGTTGTGAAGCTCTTTCGTGGCTGAGATCGGGTTGACTGGAATTCTCGAGAGGAGGTAATGTCAACTGAATAGTTCTCATTGATCTTGTTGATTATCTGTTTGCGAGCAGGAAGCTTGCTGTGTTGGTGAGGATTAGCATTGCAAAGAGACAAAGTTTGTGGAAAACTAGAGGTGATATTGAAGCTTTGTTTGATAGTAATCCACGTAGAGATTAGTAATCTTATTTTCTGGCATAATTTACATATTATTATTTAACTATTTATGGTTTTATTACTATTTAATTATTTATGGTGCAACTGTAATGAAAAGCAGTTTCCCCCAGGATCAATGAAGTATGACTATGACTATAATATTCAGATTGTGCATACCATTATGTAGAAGGATTATTGGGATACATTTCTGTGGGCAGCCAGATTTGAGAAGGGTGCTCCACAGTCACTCTCAATGATAGGTTGACAGTATTTTGGGAGAAAAACTGAACACACTATATTGTGGTTGATACTACTTGCTTTGGAGTTGTCACATATTAAAGGACATGCTTGTTGTTTTTCTACAGTATATTGTTATTCGGGAAGAAGTGTTCAACTACAGGAAGCTACAGATGAGGCGGGCCCTAGCCTTGTCTTTCCAGGTCAATGGACAGCAGGAAGACCTCTCTGTTATAAATGCAGCCGGATTTGGCTCCTCATTTAAAGAGTTGCTCTCAACTATATTGACCAGTGATGTCCCATGGAGTCATGTCCTCTTCGAAAAAGTGGGACATCAGGCTGTAATCCAACAGGTTTCAGAAACTCAGCAGGGACCTGGTTGGCACACAACACCAGATCTGGGCTCATGATCTGGAAATTAGAGATTATCAACAGGAATTGAGGTGGCACGATTGAGAGAACTGAGCACTGGCCTTTTACTGTGCTAGCAGATTGTGCTGAGACTGGAGGTGCTGGGGCAATGTCCGGTGTAGCCTCACCAACAAAGATAGGGATCATCCCATTTACTTTGTTTGTCACTCACTGAACGGTCTACGTGACCACGCCCTGTTTCTAACACTTTCTCTAAGAAATTGGCTGCTCTGTAGTCCTCTTTTTCTTTAGAATTGTTTAGGCTGGCATGGTAGGAAAGTGGTTAGTGCAACACTTCACAGCGTTGGCGACCCCCCGATTGTGGTTCAATTCCTGCCGTGTCTGTAAATTGTTAGTACGTTTTTCCCATGAACGCATGGGTTTCCTCCAGGTGCTCTGGTTTCCTCACACATTCCAAAGATTACTGAGTTGCAGGCCGGCTATGTTGGAGCTGGAAGCGCAGCAACACACGAAGGCCGACCCCAGCACAATCCTCCAACTGTATTGACACAGGCGAACGATGTAATTCACTGTAGCTGCACCTGTGAGAAATAAAACCACTCTGTTTCCTTGTCTGTAGGAAAGGAAAGAGTCAGTGGCAGATGTGATCCAGTTTCAAAGAGCATTCATCTCCAATGCAGTCCTGGAATAATACTCCTGTAATTTATAGTTAATGACTTCAATTCTTAATATTTCTTCAGTAGGTGATACCCGCTCTCTTCACTGTTGCTCCTGCACCAATTCACACATTGTTTCAGTGTACAGAGTAACACACACAACATGCTGGAGGAACTCAGCAGGTTGAGCAGCATCTGTGGAAAGGAGTAAAGAGTCATCAATGTTCGGGGCGCAGACTGGGAAGGAAGGGGGAAGAAGCCAGGATGAGAAGGTGAGGGGAGGGGAAGGAATACAAGCTGGAGGGGTATAGGTAAAAGTAGGTGGGTGGGGAGGGAGATGATTGAGCACCTGGGAGTTAATAGGTGGAAAAAATAAATGCTGAAGAAGACAGGTGACCCACTGTTAGGGAGAAGGAGGTTCATAGGTTTGGTAAGTGAGACAGAAGACGCTGATTATTATTTATTTACAGAGAAACAGTAAAACATTCAAATAAACATCTAAATCAAACAAGTACTCATCTAAGATACCCTAAGTTACAAAAATGAAAATGCAAAATATCCAGCAACACTCCAAACTCAACCGGTACTTCATTAACACGCACAACATGCTGGAGGAGCTCTGCAGACCGGGCAGCATCTATGGAAAAAAGTACAGTCAACATTTCGGGCCAAAGCCCTTCAACAGGACTGGAGAAAAAAGCTGACGAGTAGGTTTGAAAGTTGGGGGAAGGGGAGACAGAAACACCAGGCAATAGGTGAAACTTGAAGGGGGAGGGATGAATCAAAGAGCTAGGAAGTTGATTGGTGAAAGAGACAGAAAGTCATGAAAGAAAGAAGGGGTGACGAGCACCAGAGGGAGGAGATGGGCGAGCAAGGAGATAACGTGAGAGAGGGGCAAGAGGAGGGAAAATGGTGGTGGAGGCATTACTGGAAGTCTGAGAAATCATTCCTCATGCCATCAGGTTAGAGGCTACCCAAATGGAATATAAGGTGTTGTTCCTCCAACCTATCCCTGGTAGCATGGAGGGAGGATGGGGTGAGGGCAGATGTGCGTGAAATGGAAGAGATGTGGTTGAGGGCAGTGTTGATGGTGGAGAAAGGGAAGCCCTTTTCATTGAAAAAGGAGGACTCCTCCTTTGTTCTAGAATGAAAAGTCTCATCCTGAGAGCAGATGCGGTGGAGACAGAGGAATTGAGAGAAGGGGATGACATTTTTCCAAGTAACAGTGTGGGACGAGGTATAGTTCACGCAGCTGTGAGAGTCCATTGGTTTATAATAAATATACCACTTTGGATACTGTAGAGGATGGGGAGGGGGAGGGAAGCTACCAGGGGAAAGCTGCAGTGACTGGATCTCTGGCACTGAGCCTGACTCTGTAGCTGGGGAGGCTGTGAACTGGCAGGGGGAGATTTGCACACTCAGCTGCTGGGGAGGCTGTGCACTGGCAGGGAGAGATTTGCACACTCAGCTGTTGGGGAGGCTGTGCACTGGCAGGGAGAGATTTGCACATTCAGCTGTTGCGGAGGCTGTGCACTGGCAGGGGGAGATTTGCACACTCTGCTGTTGGGGACGCTGTGAACTGGCAGGGGGAGATTTGCACACTCTGCTGTTGGGGACGCTGTGAACTGGCAAGGGGAGAGTTGCACACTCAGCTGCTGGGGAGGCTGTGCACTGGCAGGGGGAGATTTGCACACTCAGCTGTTGGGGGGGCTGTGCACTGGCAGGGGGAGATTTGCACACTCAGCTGTTGGGGGGGCTGTGCACTGGCAGGGGGAGATTTGCGCACTCAGCTGTTGCGGAGGCTGTGCACTGGCAGGGAGAGATTTGCACACTCAGCTGCTGGGGAGGCTGTGCACTGGCTGGGAGAGATTTGCACACTCAGCTGTTGCGGAGGCTGTGCACTGGCAGGGGGAGATTTGCACACTCAGCTGTTGGGGGGGCTGTGCACTGGCAGGGGGAGATTTGCGCACTCAGCTGTTGCGGAGGCTGTGCACTGGCAGGGAGAGATTTGCACACTCAGCTGTTGCGGAGGCTGTGCACTGGCAGGGAGAGATTTACACACTCAGCTGTTGCGGAGGCTGTGCACTGGCAGGGAGAGATTTACACACTCAGCTGTTGCGGAGGCTGTGCACTGGCAGGGAGAGACTTACACACTCAGCTTTTGCGGAGGCTGTGCACTGGCAGGGAGAGATTTGCACACTCAGCTGTTGTGGAGGCTGTGCACTGGCAGGGAGAGATTTGCACACTCAGCTGTTGCGGAGGTTGTGCACTGGCAGGGAGAGATTTGCACATTCAGCTGTTGCGGAGGCTGTGCACTGGCAGGGGGAGATTTGCACACTCTGCTGTTGGGGAGGCTGTGAACTGGCAAGGGGAGAGTTGCACACTCAGCTGCTGGGGAGGCTGTGCACTGGCAGGGAGAGATTTGCACACTCAGCTGTTGGGGAGGCTGTGCACTGGCAAGGAGAGATTTGCACACTTAGCTGCTGGGGAGGCTGTGCACTGGCAGGGAGAGATTTGCACACTCAGCTGTTGCGGAGGCTGTGCACTGGCAGGGAGAGATTTGCACACTCAGTTGTTGCGGAGACTGTGCACTGGCAGGGAGAGATTTGCACACTCAGTTGTTGCGGAGACTGTGCACTGGCAGGGAGAGATTTGCACACTCAGCTGCTGGGGAGGCTGTGCACTGGCTGGGAGAGATTTGCACACTCAGCTGTTGCGGAGGCTGTGCACTGGCAGGGGGAGATTTGCACACTCAGCTGTTGGGGGGGCTGTGCACTGGCAGGGGGAGATTTGCGCACTCAGCTGTTGCGGAGGCTGTGCACTGGCAGGGGGATATTTGCACACTCAGCTGTTGGGGAGGCTGTGAACTGGCAGGGGGAGATTTGCACACTCAGCTGCTGGGGAGGCTGTGCACTGGCAGGGAGAGATTTGCACACTCAGCTGTTGGGGAGGCTGTGCACTGGCAGGGGGATATTTGCACACTCAGCTGTTGGGGAGGCTGTGAACTGGCAGGGGGAGATTTGCACACTCAGCTGCTGGGGAGGCTGTGCACTGGCAGGGAGAGATTTGCACACTCAGCTGTTGGGGAGGCTGTGCACTGGCAGGGGGATATTTGCACACTCAGCTGTTGGGGAGGCTGTGAACTGGCAGGGGGAGATTTGCACACTCAGCTGCTGGGGAGGCTGTGCACTGGCAGGGAGAGATTTGCACACTCAGCTGTTGGGGAGGCTGTGCACTGGCAGGGAGAGATTTGCACATTCAGCTGTTGCGGAGGCTGTGCACTGGCAGGGGGAGATTTGCACACTCTGCTGTTGGGGACGCTGTGAACTGGCAGGGGGAGATTTGCACACTCTGCTGTTGGGGACGCTGTGAACTGGCAAGGGGAGAGTTGCACACTCAGCTGCTGGGGAGGCTGTGCACTGGCAGGGGGAGATTTGCACACTCAGCTGTTGGGGGGGCTGTGCACTGGCAGGGGGAGATTTGCGCACTCAGCTGTTGCGGAGGCTGTGCACTGGCAGGGAGAGATTTGCACACTCAGTTGTTGCGGAGACTGTGCACTGGCAGGGAGAAATTTGCACACTCAGCTGCTGGGGAGGCTGTGCACTGGCTGGGAGAGATTTGCACACTCAGCTGTTGCGGAGGCTGTGCACTGGCAGGGGGAGATTTGCACACTCAGCTGTTGGGGGGGCTGTGCACTGGCAGGGGGAGATTTGCGCACTCAGCTGTTGCGGAGGCTGTGCACTGGCAGGGAGAGATTTGCACACTCAGCTGTTGCGGAGGCTGTGCACTGGCAGGGAGAGATTTGCACACTCAACTGTTGCGGAGGCTGTGCACTGGCAGGGGGAGATTTGCACACTCAGCTGCTGGGGAGGCTGTGCACTGGCAGGGAGAGATTTGCACACTCAGCTGTTGGGGAGGCTGTGCACTGGCAGGGAGAGATTTGCACACTCAGCTGTTGTGGAGGCTGTGCACTGGCAGGGAGAGATTTGCACACTCAGCTGTTGCGGAGGTTGTGCACTGGCAGGGAGAGATTTGCACATTCAGCTGTTGCGGAGGCTGTGCACTGGCAGGGGGAGATTTGCACACTCTGCTGTTGGGGACGCTGTGAACTGGCAGGGGGAGATTTGCACACTCTGCTGTTGGGGACGCTGTGAACTGGCAAGGGGAGAGTTGCACACTCAGCTGCTGGGGAGGCTGTGCACTGGCAGGGAGAGATTTGCACACTTAGCTGCTGGGGAGGCTGTGCAGTGGCAGGGAGTGATTTGCACACTCAGCTGTTGCGGAGGCTGTGCACTGGCAGGGAGAGATTTGCACACTCAGTTGTTGCGGAGACTGTGCACTGGCAGGGAGAAATTTGCACACTCAGCTGCTGGGGAGGCTGTGCACTGGCTGGGAGAGATTTGCACACTCAGCTGTTGCGGAGGCTGTGCACTGGCAGGGGGAGATTTGCACACTCAGCTGTTGGGGGGGCTGTGCACTGGCAGGGGGAGATTTGCGCACTCAGCTGTTGCGGAGGCTGTGCACTGGCAGGGAGAGATTTGCACACTCAGCTGCTGGGGAGGCTGTGCACTGGCTGGGAGAGATTTGCACACTCAGCTGTTGCGGAGGCTGTGCACTGGCAGGGGGAGATTTGCACACTCAGCTGTTGGGGGGGCTGTGCACTGGCAGGGGGAGATTTGCGCACTCAGCTGTTGCGGAGGCTGTGCACTGGCAGGGAGAGATTTGCACACTCAGCTGTTGCGGAGGCTGTGCACTGGCAGGGAGAGATTTACACACTCAGCTGTTGCGGAGGCTGTGCACTGGCAGGGAGAGATTTACACACTCAGCTGTTGCGGAGGCTGTGCACTGGCAGGGAGAGACTTACACACTCAGCTTTTGCGGAGGCTGTGCACTGGCAGGGAGAGATTTGCACACTCAGCTGTTGTGGAGGCTGTGCACTGGCAGGGAGAGATTTGCACACTCAGCTGTTGCGGAGGTTGTGCACTGGCAGGGAGAGATTTGCACATTCAGCTGTTGCGGAGGCTGTGCACTGGCAGGGGGAGATTTGCACACTCTGCTGTTGGGGAGGCTGTGAACTGGCAAGGGGAGAGTTGCACACTCAGCTGCTGGGGAGGCTGTGCACTGGCAGGGAGAGATTTGCACACTCAGCTGTTGGGGAGGCTGTGCACTGGCAAGGAGAGATTTGCACACTTAGCTGCTGGGGAGGCTGTGCACTGGCAGGGAGAGATTTGCACACTCAGCTGTTGCGGAGGCTGTGCACTGGCAGGGAGAGATTTGCACACTCAGTTGTTGCGGAGACTGTGCACTGGCAGGGAGAGATTTGCACACTCAGTTGTTGCGGAGACTGTGCACTGGCAGGGAGAGATTTGCACACTCAGCTGCTGGGGAGGCTGTGCACTGGCTGGGAGAGATTTGCACACTCAGCTGTTGCGGAGGCTGTGCACTGGCAGGGGGAGATTTGCACACTCAGCTGTTGGGGGGGCTGTGCACTGGCAGGGGGAGATTTGCGCACTCAGCTGTTGCGGAGGCTGTGCACTGGCAGGGGGATATTTGCACACTCAGCTGTTGGGGAGGCTGTGAACTGGCAGGGGGAGATTTGCACACTCAGCTGCTGGGGAGGCTGTGCACTGGCAGGGAGAGATTTGCACACTCAGCTGTTGGGGAGGCTGTGCACTGGCAGGGGGATATTTGCACACTCAGCTGTTGGGGAGGCTGTGAACTGGCAGGGGGAGATTTGCACACTCAGCTGCTGGGGAGGCTGTGCACTGGCAGGGAGAGATTTGCACACTCAGCTGTTGGGGAGGCTGTGCACTGGCAGGGGGATATTTGCACACTCAGCTGTTGGGGAGGCTGTGAACTGGCAGGGGGAGATTTGCACACTCAGCTGCTGGGGAGGCTGTGCACTGGCAGGGAGAGATTTGCACACTCAGCTGTTGGGGAGGCTGTGCACTGGCAGGGAGAGATTTGCACACTCAGCTGTTGTGGAGGCTGTGCACTGGCAGGGAGAGATTTGCACACTCAGCTGTTGCGGAGGTTGTGCACTGGCAGGGAGAGATTTGCACATTCAGCTGTTGCGGAGGCTGTGCACTGGCAGGGGGAGATTTGCACACTCTGCTGTTGGGGACGCTGTGAACTGGCAGGGGGAGATTTGCACACTCTGCTGTTGGGGACGCTGTGAACTGGCAAGGGGAGAGTTGCACACTCAGCTGCTGGGGAGGCTGTGCACTGGCAGGGAGAGATTTGCACACTTAGCTGCTGGGGAGGCTGTGCAGTGGCAGGGAGTGATTTGCACACTCAGCTGTTGCGGAGGCTGTGCACTGGCAGGGAGAGATTTGCACACTCAGTTGTTGCGGAGACTGTGCACTGGCAGGGAGAAATTTGCACACTCAGCTGCTGGGGAGGCTGTGCACTGGCTGGGAGAGATTTGCACACTCAGCTGTTGCGGAGGCTGTGCACTGGCAGGGGGAGATTTGCACACTCAGCTGTTGGGGGGGCTGTGCACTGGCAGGGGGAGATTTGCGCACTCAGCTGTTGCGGAGCCTGTGCACTGGCAGGGAGAGATTTGCACACTCAGCTGCTGGGGAGGCTGTGCACTGGCTGGGAGAGATTTGCACACTCAGCTGTTGCGGAGGCTGTGCACTGGCAGGGGGAGATTTGCACACTCAGCTGTTGGGGGGGCTGTGCACTGGCAGGGGGAGATTTGCGCACTCAGCTGTTGCGGAGGCTGTGCACTGGCAGGGAGAGATTTGCACACTCAGCTGTTGCGGAGGCTGTGCACTGGCAGGGAGAGATTTACACACTCAGCTGTTGCGGAGGCTGTGCACTGGCAGGGAGAGATTTACACACTCAGCTGTTGCGGAGGCTGTGCACTGGCAGGGAGAGACTTACACACTCAGCTTTTGCGGAGGCTGTGCACTGGCAGGGAGAGATTTGCACACTCAGCTGTTGTGGAGGCTGTGCACTGGCAGGGAGAGATTTGCACACTCAGCTGTTGCGGAGGTTGTGCACTGGCAGGGAGAGATTTGCACATTCAGCTGTTGCGGAGGCTGTGCACTGGCAGGGGGAGATTTGCACACTCTGCTGTTGGGGAGGCTGTGAACTGGCAAGGGGAGAGTTGCACACTCAGCTGCTGGGGAGGCTGTGCACTGGCAGGGAGAGATTTGCACACTCAGCTGTTGGGGAGGCTGTGCACTGGCAAGGAGAGATTTGCACACTTAGCTGCTGGGGAGGCTGTGCACTGGCAGGGAGAGATTTGCACACTCAGCTGTTGCGGAGGCTGTGCACTGGCAGGGAGAGATTTGCACACTCAGTTGTTGCGGAGACTGTGCACTGGCAGGGAGAGATTTGCACACTCAGTTGTTGCGGAGACTGTGCACTGGCAGGGAGAGATTTGCACACTCAGCTGCTGGGGAGGCTGTGCACTGGCTGGGAGAGATTTGCACACTCAGCTGTTGCGGAGGCTGTGCACTGGCAGGGGGAGATTTGCACACTCAGCTGTTGGGGGGGCTGTGCACTGGCAGGGGGATATTTGCACACTCAGCTGTTGGGGAGGCTGTGAACTGGCAGGGGGAGATTTGCACACTCAGCTGCTGGGGAGGCTGTGCACTGGCAGGGAGAGATTTGCACACTCAGCTGTTGGGGAGGCTGTGCACTGGCAGGGAGAGATTTGCACATTCAGCTGTTGCGGAGGCTGTGCACTGGCAGGGGGAGATTTGCACACTCTGCTGTTGGGGACGCTGTGAACTGGCAGGGGGAGATTTGCACACTCTGCTGTTGGGGACGCTGTGAACTGGCAAGGGGAGAGTTGCACACTCAGCTGCTGGGGAGGCTGTGCACTGGCAGGGGGAGATTTGCACACTCAGCTGTTGGGGGGGCTGTGCACTGGCAGGGGGAGATTTGCGCACTCAGCTGTTGCGGAGGCTGTGCACTGGCAGGGAGAGATTTGCACACTCAGTTGTTGCGGAGACTGTGCACTGGCAGGGAGAAATTTGCACACTCAGCTGCTGGGGAGGCTGTGCACTGGCTGGGAGAGATTTGCACACTCAGCTGTTGCGGAGGCTGTGCACTGGCAGGGGGAGATTTGCACACTCAGCTGTTGGGGGGGCTGTGCACTGGCAGGGGGAGATTTGCGCACTCAGCTGTTGCGGAGGCTGTGCACTGGCAGGGAGAGATTTGCACACTCAGCTGTTGCGGAGGCTGTGCACTGGCAGGGAGAGATTTACACACTCAGCTGTTGCGGAGGCTGTGCACTGGCAGGGAGAGATTTACACACTCAGCTGTTGCGGAGGCTGTGCACTGGCAGGGAGAGACTTACACACTCAGCTTTTGCGGAGGCTGTGCACTGGCAGGGAGAGATTTGCACACTCAGCTGTTGTGGAGGCTGTGCACTGGCAGGGAGAGATTTGCACACTCAGCTGTTGCGGAGGTTGTGCACTGGCAGGGAGAGATTTGCACAATCAGCTGTTGCGGAGGCTGTGCACTGGCAGGGGGAGATTTGCACACTCTGCTGTCGGGGAGGCTGTGAACTGGCAAGGGGAGAGTTGCACACTCAGCTGCTGGGGAGGCTGTGCACTGGCAGGGAGAGATTTGCACACTCAGCTGTTGGGGAGGCTGTGCACTGGCAAGGAGAGATTTGCACACTTAGCTGCTGGGGAGGCTGTGCACTGGCAGGGAGAGATTTGCACACTCAGCTGTTGCGGAGGCTGTGCACTGGCAGGGAGAGATTTGCACACTCAGTTGTTGCGGAGACTGTGCACTGGCAGGGAGAGATTTGCACACTCAGCTGCTGGGGAGGCTGTGCACTGGCTGGGAGAGATTTGCACACTCAGCTGTTGCGGAGGCTGTGCACTGGCAGGGGGAGATTTGCACACTCAGCTGTTGGGGGGGCTGTGCACTGGCAGGGGGAGATTTGCGCACTCAGCTGTTGCGGAGGCTGTGCACTGGCAGGGAGAGATTTGCACACTCAGCTGTTGCGGAGGCTGTGCACTGGCAGGGAGAGATTTGCACACTCAGCTGTTGCGGAGGCTGTGCACTGGCAGGGGGAGATTTGCACACTCAGCTGTTGGGGAGGCTGTGCACTGGCAGGAAGAGATTTGCACACTCAGCTATTGCGGAGGCTGTGCACTGGCAGGGGGATATTTGCACACTCAGCTGTTGGGGAGGCTGTGAACTGGCAGGGGGAGATTTGCACACTCAGCTGCTGGGGAGGCTGTGCACTGGCAGGGAGAGATTTGCACACTCAGCTGTTGCGGAGGCTGTGCACTGGCAGGGAGAGATTTGCACACTCAGCTGTTGCGGAGGCTGTGCACTGGCAGGGGGAGATTTGCACACTCAGCTGTTGGGGAGGCTGTGCACTGGCAGGAAGAGATTTGCACACTCAGCTATTGCGGAGGCTGTGCACTGGCAGGGGGATATTTGCACACTCAGCTGTTGGGGAGGCTGTGAACTGGCAGGGGGAGATTTGCACACTCAGCTGTTGGGGAGGCTGTGCACTGGCAGGGAGAGATTTGCACACTCAGCTGTTGCGGAGGCTGTGCACTGGCAGGGAGAGATTTGCACACTCAGTTGTTGCGGAGACTGTGCACTGGCAGGGAGAGATTTGCACACTCAGCTGCTGGGGAGGCTGTGCACTGGCTGGGAGAGATTTGCACACTCAGCTGTTGCGGAGGCAGTGTACTGGCAGGGAGAGATTTACACACTCAGCTCTCCTTTTCGCAAGACTGCCAGCCAATGGTGGAAGCTGAAAGTGAGAGCAACAAGCACTACCCACTACACTACCACACTAGATGTGTCAAAACAGCCATTTGTATGTATATGTTTCTACATTATTTGTACACACAATTGGCTCTAGCAAGAAGTATTACTGAAATTCTCCCTGAGCACCATTTAATTGTGTCTATGCCACGTGATTATACTCGAATGATCATTGCATTATTAAAGTAAGTAGCAATAGTCTCCACCTTAATAAATATTATGCAGTTGTCTGCACATGGGTTGAATTACACGGAAACTTTTCCTAGATCAAGCGTTCCCAACAAATGGCCTCTGGGTTGGTCCATTCTACTAGAGGCTTCTGGCCCATTTTAGAGTCTGCACTGTGGCTGTTGAGGATCATTTAAGCACCTGATCTGACTTAACCCTGGGTAGAAGCGTACATACCGTCAGATGTGAGTGCTTTAGTTCATTAAAATTCAATAATAGCCCTGCATATAGACGATGGCCAATGCTTTCTCCATCAGCCTACATGTGAGCTCACAAGAGTATGTTCAATGGACTCACCTGATCTAAAAGCAGATTAACGCTGTGTGTGGCATTCAGGCTGATGACATGTTTTCAGAGGGAAAGATCAAAGACAGTCACGTTCTCTCTCTTCCCCGTCACAGAATCCACTGGCCATTCCTGCACTTTCCGATAGTATTTCAGAATTTTAGCAACACTCACAAGCTTTCCTGCAGAAAACTGGAGTGCGCTTCACACAGGGAGGTAAAACAATACAAATTAGTCACCTTTGCAAAGGGGATTTAGTTTGTTAAAATGGTGGATATTTTACAGCCTGTGGTAAGATGCTGTTGGGATCTACAAAAAAGAGGCTACACCTTAGTAAGTTTTACAAATTATTGCGGGTAAATCCTGTCAAGGCACAAATTTAAACACCAGCTATAGTTGACTGCACCTTAAATCAGGAAACCATTCCTGTGATTTTGTAGTTTGGAGTGACACTGAACATAATTCAGTCTAGAAATAAACATCAGTATTTGTTTATTTGTGGGGTTGCCAACTTCTCATAAGTGGGCTTTGGTGATTCGGATTGACAAAACCACTTTCGTTCATGGTTGTGGACCATCACACTGTACTGTACAAGGTGCTTTCACAAGCAGATTATGGTACAATCTTCTGGCCCAAGTTCTAACAATGGCCATAATTCAGAATTATTTCCAACAAAAGAACTTTGGGATGCTTTATTCCTGGAAGGTACAAGAAAAATATAAATTGTACTTGGAATGTCCTGGAGATCGAAAATAATTTGCCTCTGCACTAGTTTTCTGGGTGGCAAGGATGTAGCTGAAGAGGCAAACGTGGATCCACAAACTGCCGTTCAGTGACCTGATGAGATGAAAATGTGGGTAGCTTGTGAGATGTTGTGCTTTTTTTTTGCCCTGTGCACTAACGGGGCAAAAGAGGCAGCAGATTCTTAGTGCCATCCTGAATGTTAATCCGTTGTGAGCAGTCATGGCCAGGACTTCCCCAGATGCTGCCATGAGACTTTACAATAATACTTTAAGGACATCCGTGATCCTTTTCTTGTTGTTATGTGTAATCACCTGAAGTGATGGAGGTCAGCATGCAATGTCTGTTTTTAGAGTCTTGCAGCGGACATTTGAGCAACATGTTCTGCCTAATGGAGCCAGGCTGAACACAAAGCAACTTGATGGGAGATGTAGGCCTGGGAGGAAGCACTAATGTTGCTTCGCATGCCCTGCCAATGGACCTTATGAAGACAATGCCAGTGATATTTTTAGTCTACCCCAAGGTGCTACTTGCAGTTCCTTCTACATAAACTTACACAGGGTAGGGATCATTGTGTTGCAGCAGATCACAAGCTTTTAATTAGTTCTCAGATGTTAATTTTCAATTCACCCTTTTTCACGTAGCCTAAAGTTAGGCTGCCCCTCTGAAAGAGATGGCAAATTTCATAATCAGTGCTTACTTTTGTCACTAGGAGACTTCCAAGTAAAGAAGAGACACACTGTTTGAGAAGTTTTTATTGTCAGAGAGTGGTTATGTGCCATTATGAGATATTGGAGAGGACATTTGACTTTTCTTCTTGGATCCTTCAGCAACTTAGCAACGTGCCAGGGCTCCAAACATGTGAGCAATGGAATGTCATCTGTTCATAGTTGTGAAGCTCTTTCGTGGCTGAGATCGGGTTGACTGGAATTCTCGAGAGGAGGTAATGTCAACTGAATAGTTCTCATTGATCTTGTTGATTATCTGTTTGCGAGCAGGAAGCTTGCTGTGTTGGTGAGGATTAGCATTGCAAAGAGACAAAGTTTGTGGAAAACTAGAGGTGATATTGAAGCTTTGTTTGATAGTAATCCACGTAGAGATTAGTAATCTTATTTTCTGGCATAATTTACATATTATTATTTAACTATTTATGGTTTTATTACTATTTAATTATTTATGGTGCAACTGTAATGAAAAGCAGTTTCCCCCAGGATCAATGAAGTATGACTATGACTATAATATTCAGATTGTGCATACCATTATGTAGAAGGATTATTGGGATACATTTCTGTGGGCAGCCAGATTTGAGAAGGGTGCTCCACAGTCACTCTCAATGATAGGTTGACAGTATTTTGGGAGAAAAACTGAACACACTATATTGTGGTTGATACTACTTGCTTTGGAGTTGTCACATATTAAAGGACATGCTTGTTGTTTTTCTACAGTATATTGTTATTCGGGAAGAAGTGTTCAACTACAGGAAGCTACAGATGAGGCGGGCCCTAGCCTTGTCTTTCCAGGTCAATGGACAGCAGGAAGACCTCTCTGTTATAAATGCAGCCGGATTTGGCTCCTCATTTAAAGAGTTGCTCTCAACTATATTGACCAGTGATGTCCCATGGAGTCATGTCCTCTTCGAAAAAGTGGGACATCAGGCTGTAATCCAACAGGTTTCAGAAACTCAGCAGGGACCTGGTTGGCACACAACACCAGATCTGGGCTCATGATCTGGAAATTAGAGATTATCAACAGGAATTGAGGTGGCACGATTGAGAGAACTGAGCACTGGCCTTTTACTGTGCTAGCAGATTGTGCTGAGACTGGAGGTGCTGGGGCAATGTCCGGTGTAGCCTCACCAACAAAGATAGGGATCATCCCATTTACTTTGTTTGTCACTCACTGAACGGTCTACGTGACCACGCCCTGTTTCTAACACTTTCTCTAAGAAATTGGCTGCTCTGTAGTCCTCTTTTTCTTTAGAATTGTTTAGGCTGGCATGGTAGGAAAGTGGTTAGTGCAACACTTCACAGCGTTGGCGACCCCCCGATTGTGGTTCAATTCCTGCCGTGTCTGTAAATTGTTAGTACGTTTTTCCCATGAACGCATGGGTTTCCTCCAGGTGCTCTGGTTTCCTCACACATTCCAAAGATTACTGAGTTGCAGGCCGGCTATGTTGGAGCTGGAAGCGCAGCAACACACGAAGGCCGACCCCAGCACAATCCTCCAACTGTATTGACACAGGCGAACGATGTAATTCACTGTAGCTGCACCTGTGAGAAATAAAACCACTCTGTTTCCTTGTCTGTAGGAAAGGAAAGAGTCAGTGGCAGATGTGATCCAGTTTCAAAGAGCATTCATCTCCAATGCAGTCCTGGAATAATACTCCTGTAATTTATAGTTAATGACTTCAATTCTTAATATTTCTTCAGTAGGTGATACCCGCTCTCTTCACTGTTGCTCCTGCACCAATTCACACATTGTTTCAGTGTACAGAGTAACACACACAACATGCTGGAGGAACTCAGCAGGTTGAGCAGCATCTGTGGAAAGGAGTAAAGAGTCATCAATGTTCGGGGCGCAGACTGGGAAGGAAGGGGGAAGAAGCCAGGATGAGAAGGTGAGGGGAGGGGAAGGAATACAAGCTGGAGGGGTATAGGTAAAAGTAGGTGGGTGGGGAGGGAGATGATTGAGCACCTGGGAGTTAATAGGTGGAAAAAATAAATGCTGAAGAAGACAGGTGACCCACTGTTAGGGAGAAGGAGGTTCATAGGTTTGGTAAGTGAGACAGAAGACGCTGATTATTATTTATTTACAGAGAAACAGTAAAACATTCAAATAAACATCTAAATCAAACAAGTACTCATCTAAGATACCCTAAGTTACAAAAATGAAAATGCAAAATATCCAGCAACACTCCAAACTCAACCGGTACTTCATTAACACGCACAACATGCTGGAGGAGCTCTGCAGACCGGGCAGCATCTATGGAAAAAAGTACAGTCAACATTTCGGGCCAAAGCCCTTCAACAGGACTGGAGAAAAAAGCTGACGAGTAGGTTTGAAAGTTGGGGGAAGGGGAGACAGAAACACCAGGCAATAGGTGAAACTTGAAGGGGGAGGGATGAATCAAAGAGCTAGGAAGTTGATTGGTGAAAGAGACAGAAAGTCATGAAAGAAAGAAGGGGTGACGAGCACCAGAGGGAGGAGATGGGCGAGCAAGGAGATAACGTGAGAGAGGGGCAAGGGGAGGGAAAATGGTGGTGGAGGCATTACTGGAAGTCTGAGAAATCATTCCTCATGCCATCAGGTTAGAGGCTACCCAAATGGAATATAAGGTGTTGTTCCTCCAACCTATCCCTGGTAGCATGGAGGGAGGATGGGGTGAGGGCAGATGTGCGTGAAATGGAAGAGATGTGGTTGAGGGCAGTGTTGATGGTGGAGAAAGGGAAGCCCTTTTCATTGAAAAAGGAGGACTCCTCCTTTGTTCTAGAATGAAAAGTCTCATCCTGAGAGCAGATGCGGTGGAGACAGAGGAATTGAGAGAAGGGGATGACATTTTTCCAAGTAACAGTGTGGGACGAGGTATAGTTCACGCAGCTGTGAGAGTCCATTGGTTTATAATAAATATACCACTTTGGATACTGTAGAGGATGGGGAGGGGGAGGGAAGCTACCAGGGGAAAGCTGCAGTGACTGGATCTCTGGCACTGAGCCTGACTCTGTAGCTCAGCAGGGAAGGGACGAGGGATTCCATACTTACAGAAACAAAAAACAGTTTCTGCGGACTTGAAAGGGACACCCAGATGGTATGTTGCCTCCCAAATGCCAGGATCAGGGACGTCCTGGATCAAGTCTATGCACTGTATTTCGAAGAAGGGAGTCTGAGAATTAGAGCGGGAGTGTGGCAGAAGCCATTCTGAATTTTTGTTTTTCTCATCGGAGTTAAGAGAGGCGGGACTGCACAGGCGTGTGACATCGGGCAGTGAAGCGCAGAAGATTTAAAAGGTCAGAAATCCTGATCCGGGTTTAATTCGGAGAAGGAAGTATGAGAATCGGAGCGGGAATCTGGCGGGAGCCAATTTGATTTTTTCTTCTTATCATCAGAGTTAAGAGAGGCGGGACTGTGCAGGCACGTGACGTCTGGCAATGAAGCGCAGAAGATTTAAAAGAAACACAGCCTTCTACAGCGGGCAGCCGAGTGAGCCAGGAGCAGAGTGAAGGCCTAAGGGCTTTGGCACAACGGGCTACGCAAAGAAGGTTTGGTTTTTAATTTTTCCTGTTATTTGAGGAAAGGGGGAGGTATATGAGTGTGAGGGCAGCTTGTTGTTCTCAGTGTCGGATGTGGGAGGTCCTGGAGTCTCCCAGCCTCCCGGACGTTCACATCTGTGCCAGGTGCGCAGAGCAGCAGCTCCTAAAGGACCGTGTTAAGGAACTGGAGCTGCAGCTCGATGACATTCCTCTGGTCAGGGAGAGTGAGGAGTTGATAGAGAGGAGTTACAGGCAGGTGGTCACACCGGGGCCACAGGATGCAGACAAGTGGGTCACGGGTAGGAGGGCGAAGGGGAAGTGTCAGGTACTAGAGAGTACCCCAGTGGCTGTGCCCCTTGACAATAAGTACTCCTGTTTGAGTACTGTTGGGGGGGACAGCTTACTTGGGGGAAGCAATAGTGGCCGTGCCTCTGGCACAGAGTCCGGCCCTGTAGCTCAGAAGAGTAGGGAAAGGAAGAGGAGGGCAGTAGTGCTAGGGGACTCGATAGTTGGGGGTCAGATAGGCGATTCTGTGGATGCGGTCAGGAGGCCTGGATAGTAGTTTGCCTCCCTGGTGCCAGGGTCTGGGATGTTTCTCATCGTGTCCAAGATATCCTGAAGTGGGAGGGTGAGAAGCCTCCCTATATCATGGCACATATAGGTACCAATGACAAAGGTAGGAAAAGGGAAGAGGTCCTGAAAGGAGAATATAGGGAGTTAGGAAGGGAGTTGAGAAGCAGGACCGCAAAGGTAATAGTCTCGGGATTACTGCCTGTGCTACGTGACAGTGAGAGTCGGAATGGAATGAGGTGGAGGATAAATGCGTGTCTGAAGGATTGGAGCAGGGGGCAGGGATTCAAGTTTTTGGTCATTGGGACCTCTTTTGGCGTAGGGTGTGACCTGTACAAAAAGGACGGGTTGCACTTGAATCCTAGGGGGACCAATATCCTGGCAGGGAGATTTGCAAAGGTTACTGAGGAGACTTTAAACTAGAATGGTTGAGGGGTGGGAATCACATTGAAGAGACTAGGAGAGAGGAGGTTAGTTCACGAATAGAGAAAGCTAGTAGACAGTCTGTGAGGGAGGATAGGCAGGGAACAGAGAATGGGAGCACTCAGACTGAAGATGTACGGGAGAAGGAAGAAAACAATAACAAAGTTGTTTGTACCATTAGGGATAAACAGAGAGTAAGAGGTGGACAGTTTCTTAAATGCATCTATTTTAATGCTAGGAGCATTGTAAGAAAGGTGGATGAGCTTAGAGCAGCGGTCCCCAACCACCGGGCCGCGGACCGGTACCGGGCCGCAAAGCATACGCTACCGGGCCATGAGGAAACGATAATGATTTGGCGATATGAGTCAGCTGCACCTTTCCTCATTCCCTGTCACGCACTGTTGAGCTTGAATGCACGCGAGGTCAATACCCACGCGTCATCCATGTCAGCGCGGGAAGGAGATCAACTCCTCGAGCTTGCAAATGACAGCGGGCTGAAAAGTATGTTTGACATAACATCCCTGCCGGCATTCTGGATCAAAGTCAAGTCAATATCTTGAGATAGCCACGAAAGCACTGAAAATGTTGCTTCCAACATATTTCTGCGAAACGGAGTTTTCTGCAATGAATGCAACGAAAACTAAATTGCGGAATAGACTGGACATAAGGAACCCCCTTCAAGTATCGCTGTCTCCCATCACCCCTCGATGGGACCATCTCGTTGCAGGGAAACAAGCCCAGGGCTCCCACTGATTCAGTGATATTGGTGTGTTGCAATGATTTTATATGTTCATACGGGGAAAATGTGTGCTGTGTGTTTAATATCCAAACGTTACTTAAAATGTTGTGATGCTTTTGACTTACTTATATAACCATGTAACAATTACAGCACGGAAACAGGCCATCTCTGCCCTTCTAGTCCGTGCCGAACGCTACTCTCACCTAGTCCCACCGACCTGCACTCAGCCTATAACCCTCCATTCCTTTCCTGTGTATATACCTATCCAATTTTTCTGTAAATGATAATATCGAACCTGCCTCTACCACTTCTACTGGAAGTTCGTTCAACACTTACTTCAAGCTCCCCTGATAATTGACTTATCACTATATTCATGTGAGGAAAATATGCGTTGTGTGTTTAATATTAAATTTGTTAGATAAACCCTTTTAGAAATGAAACTGAGTGTATTAGCCACTTATCAGCTATATTCCGGTCGTGATTAATGCCCCACCCCTGAACAAAATCGCAAAACGATTTGCAGGGGAGAAAAAAATAATCGGGAGGCACACGCATGCGCATTGGTGCCCGTGCAAGGCTTCACTGTCATTGTAGTCTTTCTCTGGGTAAACACAACGTATTTGACTGGTACTCTTGTCCGCTGGCAACCCTCCCCCCCGCCCACCCGGGTCGACTGGTCCGCAAGAATATTGTCAATATTAAACCGGTCCGCAGTGCAAAAAAGGTTGGGGACCCCTGGCTTAGAGCATGGATTGATATCTGGGAATATGATGTTTTAGCTATTAGTGAAACATGGTTGCAGGAGGGGTGTGATTGGCAGCTGAGTATTCCTGGATTTCATTGCTTCAAATGTGATAGCATCGGAGGAGCAAGAGGAGAAAGTATTGCATTGCTTGTCAGAGAAAATATTACAGCTGTGCTTTGGCAGGATAGATTAGAGGGCTCATCTTGGAAGGCTATTTGGGTGGAATTGAGGAATGGGAAAGGTGTAGTAACACTTATAGGGCTGTATTATAGACCACCTAATGGGGAGCGAGAATTGGAGGAGCAAATTTGTAAGGAGATAGCAGATATTTGTAGTAAGCTCAAGGTTGTGATTGTGGGAGATTTTAAAATTCCACACATAGACTGGGAAGCCCATTCTGTAAAAGGGTTGGATGGTTTGGAGTTTGTAAAATGTGTGCAAGATAGTTTTTTGCAGCAATACATAGAGGTACCAACTATAGAAGGGGCAGTGTTGGATCTCCTGTTAGGGAATGAGATAGGGCAGGTGACGGAGGTATGTGTCGGGGAGCACTTCGGGTCCAGCGATCACAATGCCATTAGTTTCAATATAATTATGGAGAAGGATAGGACTGGACCCTGGGTTGAGATTTTTGATTGGAGAAAGGCTAACATTGAGGAGATACGAAAGGATTTAGAAGGAGTGGATTGGGACAGTTTGTTTTATGGGAAGGATGTAATAGAGAAATGGAGGCCATTTAAAGGTGAAATTTTGAGGGTACAGGATCTTTATGTTCCTGTTAGGATGAAAGGAAAGGTTAAAACTTTGAGAGAGCCATGGTTTTCAAGGGATATTGGAAACTTGGTTCAGAAAAAGAGAAGGATCTACAATAAATATAGGCAGTTTGGAGTAAATGAGGTGCTCGAGGAATATAAAGAATGTAAAAAGAATCTTAAGAAAGAAATTAGAAAATCTAAAAAAAGATATGAGGCTGTTTTGGCAAGTAAGATGAAAATAAATGCAAAGGGTTTCTATAGTTATATTAATAGCAAAAGGATAGTGAAGGATAAAATTGGTCCCTTAGAGAATCAGAGTGGGTGCTGTGTGCGGAGCCAAAAGAGATGGGGGAAATTCTGAACAATTTCTTTTCTTTGGTATTCACTAAGGAGAAGGATGTTGAATTGTGTAAGGTAAGGGAAATAAGGGTAGTTATGGAAAGTATGATGACTAAAGAAGAGGAAGTACTGGCGCTTTTAAGGAATATAAAAGTGGATAAGTCTCCGGATCCTGACAGGATATTCCTTAGGACATTGAGGGAAGTTAGTGTGGAAATAGCAGGGGCTCTGACAGAAATATTTCAAATGTCATTAGAAACAGGGATGATGCCAGAGGATTGGTGTATTGCTCATGTTGTTCCATTGTTTAAAAAGGGTTCTAAAAGTAAACCTGGCAATTATCAGCCTGTGAGTTTGACGTCAGTGGTGGGTAAATTGATGGAAAGTATTCTCAGAGATGGTATATATAATTATCTGGATAGACAGGTTCTGATTAGGAACAGTCAATGTGGATTTTTGTGTGGAAGGTCATGTTTGACAAATCTTATTGAATTTTTTGAAGAGGTTACCAGGAAAGGACAAGGGTAAAGCGGTGGATGTTGTCTATATGGACTTCAGTAAGGCCTTTGACAAGGTTCCACATGGAAGGTTAGTTAGGAAGGTTCAATCATTAGGTATTAATATTGAAGTAGTAAAATGGATTCAGCAGTGGCTGGATGAGAGATGCCAGAGAGTAGTGGTGGATAACTGTCTCTCAGATTGGAGGCCAGTGACTAGAGGTGTGCCTCAGGGATCTGTACTGGGTCCAATGTTGTTTGTCATATATATTAATGATCTGGATGATGGGGTGGTAAATTGGATGAGTAAGTATGCAGAAGATACTAAGATAGGTGGAGTTGTGGATAATGAAGTAGGTTTTCAAAGCTTGCAGAGAGATTTAGGCCAATTAGAAGAGTGGGCTGAAAGATGGCAGATGGAGTTTAATGCTGATAAATGTGAGGTGCTACATTTTGGTAGGACTAATCAAAATAGGACATACATGGTAAATGGTAGGGCATTGAAGAATGCAGTAGAACAGAGGGATCTAGGAATAATGGTGCATAGTTCCCTGAAGGTGGAATCTCATGTGGATAGGGTGGTGAAGAAAGCTTTTGGTTTGCTGGCCTTTATAAATCAGAGCATTGAGTATAGGAGTTGGGATGTAATGTTGAAATTGTACAAGGCATTGGTAAGGACAAATTTGGAGTATTGTGTACAATTCTGGTCACCGAATTATAGGAAAGGTGTCAACAAAATTGAGAGAGTACAGAGGAGGTTTACTAGAATGTTGCCTGGGTTTCATCTAAGTTACAGAGAAAGGTTGAACAAGTTAGGTCTTTATTCTTTGGAGCGTAGAAGGTTGAGGGGGGACTTGATAGAGGTATTTAAAATTATGAGGGGGATAGATAGAGTTGACGTGGATAGGCTTTTTCCATTGAGAGTGGGAGAGATTCAAACAAGAGGACATGAGTTGAGAGTTAAAGGGCAAAAGTTTAGGGGTAACATGAGGGGGCACTTCTTTACTCAGAGTGGTAGCTGTGTGAAACGTGCTTCTAGCAGAAGTGGTTGAGGCAGGTTCGTTGTTGTTGTGTAAAGTTAAGTTGGATAGCTATATGGACAGGAAAGGAATGGAGGGTTATGGGCTGAGTGCAGGTCGGTGGGACTAGGTAAGAGTAAGATTTCGGCACGGACTAGAAGGGCCGAGATGGCCTGTTCTGTAATTGTTATATGGTTATATGGTTACTCTAAAGGGGGAGGGTAAGCAACCAGAAGTCATGGTACACATTGGTACCAATGTCAGTTAGAAGGAGAGGGAACACAGGGATTTAGGTAGAAAGTTGAAAAGTAGGGCCTCCTGGGTAGTAATCCCTGGATTCCTGTCTGTGCCACACAGCAGTGAGGGTAAGAATAGGATGATTTGGCAGATGACTGCGTGGGTAAAGAATGAATGCAGAGATTATTAAATTATTGGGAACTGTTTTGGATTATTGAGATCTCTTCTGGAGGGGGCCCAATATCCTTGTGGGCAGGGTTGAAACTAGTTTGGCTGGGGAGCAGGAGCTGGAGTGATAGGGGTGAGGATTGGGCAGCTGGTATACAACTAGATGCAGTGTATAGTGCGACAGTGAGGAAGGCAGGCCGATGATAGGGCAAAATTCAGTCTGTGGGATAAGATGCAGTGTAACAGGGAGCTAAAATCAAAAGGAGTGATGAATATAGATCTAAAGGTGTTATATTTGAATGCATGCAGTATACAGAATAAGGTAGATGATCTTGTAGTGCATTGAAAGATTTGCAGGTATGATGCTGTGAGCATCTCTGACTCGTGGCTGAAAAAGATCATAGATCGGAGCTTGACATAAAAGGATACATGTTGTATCAAAAGGACGGGCAGGTATGCAGGGAGGGTGGAGTGGCTCTATTGATAAAGAGTGAAACCAAATCCTAAGAAAGAGCTGATATGGGATTGGAAGGTATAGAATTCTTCTAGGTAGAGTCAGGAAACTGCAAGGGTAAAAGTACCCTGATGGGAGTAAAAGAGAGGCCAGAGAAGATATTGAACCACTGGATAATGATGCTGGAGAGGTAGTAATGGGAAGCAAGGTAATAGTGAACAAACTGAATAAGTATTTTGCAACACACATCAAAGTTGCTGGTGAATGCAGCAGGCTAGGCAGCATCTCTAGGAAGAGGTACAGTCGATGTTTCGGGCTGAGATCCTTCGTCAGGACTAACTGAAGGAAGAGCTAGTAAGATATTTGAAAGTGGGAGGGGGAGGGGGAGATCCAAAATGATAGGAGAAGACAGGAGGGGGAGGGATGGATCCAAGAGCTGGACAGCTGATTGGCGAAAGGGATACAAGAGGATCATGGAACAGGAGGCCTAGGGAGAAAGAAAAGGGGGAGGGGGGAAAACCCAGAGGATGGGCAAGGGGTATTGTGAGAGGGACAGAGGGAGAAAAAGGAGAGAGAGAGAAATAATGTGTGTATATAAATAAATAATGGATGGGGTACGAGGGGGAGGTGGGGCATTAGTGGAAGTTTGAGAAGTCAATGTTCATGCCATCAGGTTGGAGGTGACCCAGACGGAATATAAGGTGTTGTTCCTCCAACCTGAGTGTGGCTTCATCTTTACAGCAGAGGAGTCCGTGGATAGACATGTCAGAATGGGAATGGGATGTGGAATTAAAATGTGTGGCCACTGGGAGATCCTGCTTTCTCTGGCGGACAGAGCGTAGGTGTTCAGCGAAACAATCTCCCAGTCTGCGTCGGGTCTCGCCAATATATAGAAGGCCACATTGGGAGCACCGGACACAGTATATCACCCCAGCCGACTCACAGGTGAAGTGTCGCCTCACCTGGAAGGACTGTCTGGGGCCCTGAATGGTGGTGAGGGAGGAAGTGTAAGGGCATGTGTAGCACTTGTTCCGCTTACAAGGATAAGTACCAGGAGGGAGATCAGTGGGGAGGGATGGAGGGGACGAATGGACAAGGGACTCGCTTAGGGAGCAATCCCTGCAGAAAGCAGATGGGGGTGGAGGGAAAGATGTGCTTAGAGGTGAGATCCCATTGGAAGTGGCGGAAGTTACAGAGAATAATATGTTGGACCCGGAGGCTGGTGGGGTGGTAGGTGAGGACCAGGGGAACCCTATTCCTAGTGGGGTGGCGGGAGGATGGAGTGAGAGCAGATGTGCGTGAAATGGGGGAGATGCGTTTGAGAGCAGAGTTGATGGTGGAGGAAGGGAAGCCCTTTTCTTTAAAAAAGGAAGACATCCCCCTTGTCCTGGAATGAAAAGCCTCATCCTGAGAGCAGATGCGGTGGAGACGGAGGAATTGTGAGAAGGAGATGGCATTTTTGCAAGAGACAGGGTGAGAAGAGGAATAGTCCAGGTAGCTGTGAGAGTCAGTAGGCTTATAGTAGACATCAGTAGATTAGCTGTCCCCAGAGATAGAGACAGAAAGATCTAGAAAGGGGAGGGAGGTGTCGGAAATGGACCAGGTAAACTTGAGGGCAGGGTGAAAGTTGGAGGCAAAGTTAATGAAGTCAATGAGCTCAGCATGCGTGCAGGAAGCAGCGCCAATGCAGTCATCGATGTAGCGAAGGAAAAGTGGGGGACAGATACCAGAATAGGTTCGGAACATAGATTGTTCCAGAAAGCCAACAAAAAGGCAGGCATAGCTGGGACCCATACGGGTGCCCATAGCTACACCTTTAGTTTGGAGGAAGTGGGAGGAGCCAAGGGAGAAATTATTAAGAGTAAGGACTAATTCCGCTAGACGGAGCAGAGTGGTGGTAGAGGGGAATTGATTAGTAATTTGCATCAGTCTTCACTGTAGAAGATGCTAGCATTATGGTGGAAGTTCCAGGTGTCGGGGGCATGAATTGTGTGAAGATACCACAACTAGAGAGAAGCTCCTCGGGAAACCGAAAGGTCTGAAGGTAGATAAGTCACCTGGACCAGAGAGTATATAGAAAGAGTTCAGAAGGAGGTGTCTAAAGAGATCATGGAAGCATTAGTAATGATCTTTCAAGAATCAATAGATTCTGGAATGGTTTTGGAAGACTGGAAAATTGCACATGTCACTCCACTCCTCAAGAAGAGAGAAAAAAGGAAACTATAGGCCAGTTAGTCTGACCTCAAGTGGTTGGGAAGATGTTGGAGTTTGATTATTAAGGATGAGGTCTCAGAGTACTTAGAAGCACATGATAAAATAGATCATAGTTAGCATGGTTTCCTAAGGAAAAATCTTGCCTAACAAACTTGTGGAATTATTTGAAGAAATAACAAGCAGGATAGACAAAGGAGTATTGGTTGCATTATCAGAAGGTCTTTGACAAGATGCCACACATGAGGCTGCTTAACAAGTTACAAGCCCATAGTATTACAGCAAAGATTCTAGCATTGATAAAGCAGTGGCTGATTGGCAGAAGACAAAGAGTGGGAATAAAAGGAGCCTTTTCTAGCTGGCTGCCAGTGACTAGAGGTGTTCCACAGGGATCTGTGTTGGGACCGATTCTTTCTACGTTATATATCAATTATTTGGATGATGGAATTGATGGCTTTGTTGTGAAGTTTGCAGACTATATGAAGGTAGGTGGAGGGGCAGGTAGCTTTGAGGAAGTAGAGAGTTTACAGAAGGACAGACAGATTGGGAGAAAGGGTAAAGGAATGGCAGGTGGAATACAGTGCTGGGAAGTGTGTGGTCATGCACTTTGGTAGAAGAAATGAAAATGTTGACACGGATCCAGGCCAGAAGGCCTCACAGAAACTGGTTACACTAAATATTGTTTGGCACGGCCTCAGAAAGGACGTGTGTGATTGGACTGCAGCTTGAATGGAGTGCCAGTGGGCAAAGTTTAACCGTCAGGTTCAGGCACGATTGGCACATTTGAGGTCCCTGAATGACATTGTGGCCATATCAATGTGGACATTGTTGGTCCTCTTCCCCCACCGCCCCCATGGTTTAATGCACATTCTTACCATGGTGGTCCTTACTACCAGGTGGCCAGTGGTCGTCCCTCTACTATCGATGACGGCCGCAGACGTAGCTCAAGCATTCATCAGCACCAAGGTTTCTCAGTTGGCACCCCATCTGATATTTCCTCCGACCATGGTCCCCAATTCATTTCAGACCTCTGGGCTGCGATTGCCCAGAACCTTAGGGTTAGGCTACATCACACCTTGATGTAACACCCACAGTCCAATGGCCTGTGTAAGCAGTTTCACCGGTCCTTAATGGCTGCTCTGAGAGCTCCCCGATTGATTGAGTTGGCATGATCATCTCCCATGGGTCCTGCTGTGGCTCATAACTGCTCTAAAAGTGGACCTGCAGTCATTCGTGGCAGAGTTGGGATATGGGCAGTCATTACGAGTGCCAGGTGATTTCATTCTTGGCCCACGAGCACCAGGCCAGCCTCTCAACAGCCTCTTCAGTAAATTCAATTCCTTTTCGCTTGTTCCTACCTCCCATTGTGGCATACAGCAATCTTGGATTCCTGTTGACCTACATTCCACCTTGTTTGTTTTTATCTGCCATGATGCACACCTTAGATCCTCTTATGATGGCCTGTTTGCATTTTGGAACGGGGAGAAAAGACTTCTATCAAAGACTGGAGGGGTAAACCTGAACGTATTTCAGCAGATCTTCTTATACTGGCCCAACAAGAGTTGGAGGGTTTTGTGACATGCCCCTGCCATCACAAAATGACCATGAGTTTACCTCTGGGGGAGCCACAGCCACCTGCTGTTCCTCCACTCGTGGAACCCAGGGCCTGAGCCAGGTGGCTTGTCCGAGCTCTGCACAGGCTCATAATGTCGGTTTTAGTGAAATCTGGGGGAGCCTGTGTAGGGTTATATAATTAGGAGACATGCAGGTAACACACACAACAAAATGCTGCCTGGCTGCTGAGTTCCTCCAGCATTTTGTGTGTGTTGCTCAGATTTCCAGCATCTGCAGATTTTCTCTTGTTTGTGATTTGTATACTAAATACATCACTTAATTGCATTTAGATGATTTCATTATAACTGAGTAGCATGACAACAACTAAAATTTTATTTGCCAAGACACTTGTAATATTTGATAGCTACAGTGGCATGCAAAAGTTTGGGCCCCCCGCTCAAAATTTCTATTACTGTGAATAGCTAAGCAAGTAAAAGATGACCTGATTTCCAAAAGGCATAAAGTTAAAGATGACATATTTCTTTAATACTTTAAGCAAGATTACTTTTTTTATTTTCATCTTTTACAGTTTCAAAATAACAAGGAAGGAAAAGGGCCCAAAGCAAAAGTTTGGGCACACTGCATGGTCAGTACTTAGTAACACCTCCTTTGGCAAATGTCACAGCTTGTAAACGCTTTCTGTAGCCAGGTAAAAGTCTTTCTATTCTTGTTTGGGGGATTTTCACACATTCTTCCTTGCAAAAGGCTACTAGTTCTGTGAGATTCTTGGGCCGTCTTGCATGCACTGCTCTTTTGAGGTCTATCCACAGATTTTTGATGATGTTTCGGTTGGGGGGACTGTGAGGGCCATGGCAAAACCTTCAGCTTGTGCCTCTTGAGGTAGTCCATTGTGGATCTTGAGATGTGTTTAGGATCATTATCCTGTTGTAGAAGCCATCCTCTTTTCATCTTCAGCTTTTTTACAGACAAATTTGCTGGTATTTAATTGAATTCATTCTTCCCTCTACCAGTGAAATATTCCCCATGCCACTGGCTGCAACACAAGCCCAAAGCATGATCGATTCACCCCCGTGCTTAACAGTTGGAGAGGTGTTCTTTTCATGAAATTCTGCACCCTTTTTTCTCCAAACATACGGCCAAAAAGTTCTTTTTTAACTTCATCAGTCTACACAGGACTTCTTTCCAAAATGCATCAGGCTTGTTTAGATGTTCCTTTGAAAACTTCTGATGGTGAATTTTGTGGTGAGGAAAGGTTTTCTTCTGATGACTCTTCCATGAAGGTCATATTTGTTCAGGTGTCGCTGCACAGTAGAACAGTGCACCACCACTCCAGAGCCTGCTAAATCTTCCTGAAGGTCTTTTGCAATCAAACGGGGGTTTTGATTTGCCTTTCTAGCAATCCTATGAGCAGTTCTCTCGGAAAGTTTTCTTGGTCTTCCAGACCTCAACTTGACCTCCACCATTCCTGCCATTTCTTAATTACATTACGAACTGAGGAATTGACTACTTGAAAATGCTTTGCTATCTTTTTATAGCCTCCTCCTGCTTTGTGGGCATCATTTGTTTTAATTTTCAGAGTGCTAGGCAGCTGCTTAGAGGAGCCCATGGCTACTGATTGTTGGGACAAGGTTTCAGGAGTAAGGGCATTTATAAAGCTTTGAAATTTGCATCACCTGGCCTTTCTAATGATGACTGTGAACAAGCCGTAGCCCTAACAAGCTAATTAAGGTCTGAGACCTTGGTAAAAGTTATCTGAGAGCTCAAATCTCTTGGGGTGCCCAAACTTTTGCTTGGCACTCCTTTCCTTTTTTTCTCTCTAAAATTGTACAAAACAAAAATAATACACTAATCGTGCTTAAAATGTTGAAAAGAATGTTTCATCTTTAACTTTATGACTTTTGGAGATCAGTTCATGTTCTACTTGCTTAGCTATTGACAGTAACAGAAATTTTGACCAGGGGTGCCCAAACTTTTGCATGCCACCATATATATAATCCAAAATTGTGGCACACAATTGTGTGGTTGTAATTCTTAATGTCTGTAGCTTGCATATTCCCAGTAAGAACATGAATCACTACTTTGTGTGCTGGGAGGGAATGGTCATTGACATCTACATTGAGTGGCCATTTTATTAGGTACACCTGTACACCTACTTATTAATCAAGTTCAAGCTTATTGTGATTCAACTAAACACATGCGTACCGTCGAATGAAGCAACATTCCTCAGGGCTAAGCTGCACAATACAATCAATGTAACTCACACACAACACATAAAATAATATTACCACAAAAAGTTAACAAATAATAAAATAAATTTCAGAAGATTGACATTTGTTGTAAGGTGCATTTACGACTCAAGTCAAAAAAAATAAACAGTATAATGCTATGGGTTCTTCATAAGTGATGAGACTTGGGTGATGCCAGGGAGTTCAGTAGTCTCATGGCCTGTGGGAAGAAACTATTTCCCATGGTAACAGTCCTTCTCCTAATATTTCAGTGCCCCTGCATGATGGTAGGGGGTCAAAGAGATTGTGGGATGGATGGGAGGGATTGTTAAAATCCCAAGGGGCTTGCATGTGTATTGACTTAAATTGACTTTATTATTACATTACAGCAGTGGTGTGCAGAAGAGCATGTCTGAACACACAACACATCAAACCTTGAAGCAGATGAGCTGCAGAAGCTGAAGACTATGAGCATACATTCAGGGGGCAACTTAGAAAATACTTCCTGTATATAATGCCCTGGTTAATATTTCTACTGCTATGCTGTAGGTATTTCATTCTAACAGTTTTCTGTAAAAGCAGTGTGTCCTGCTGGTAAAGTGTTTTGGTCTTGGCTAAAGATAAGGAGCCATATTGTTCAATTTAGGAATGTTGTGTCAGCCAATCAGGATGGTGGGATCGGGAGAAGGCTCTAGAGGGAGTTGGACAGAGAGATTTGTGACAGACAGTGGTAGGGTTTGTGCTCCTTTGGCAGGACGTGCGGAGAGGAGAGGATTCAGGAGGAAGCCTGGAGGAATTGATCCGAAGCGGACATCCTAAGGCAAGGGGCTCATGAAGGGAAGCTCTACCTGTGATTGGTGATGAGAATTCAGCACCCTGAGTGAAGTGGTACAACTAACAATTACAGACATGACATGTGCTGCAACATTATGTGCACATTTAGACTGGTTTAGTTGGAATGGGCCCTTTTATTTTCTTTTCTTTTTCCTATTAACTGTTTGATGAAGCTAATAAATATACTTTCTTTATAACTTTATACAGTGCACAATTTACTATTTCTTGCCAATTGATAATTGTGTATGAGCAGTACTTACCAGCATCCACTCAAGTCAAGGTTCCTTACATTGGAATTCCCAATTTTCCCAAATCATACCAACCCTAAATGTATATGAGCCCCAGTGAGAGGATTACTTGTATTTGACTGTACTTGAATGGTTTCCTGTCTAGTTCATCTCCCCAGAAGGTTAGAGTTACCAGTCACCCTGTCATTAATGTCCCACCACCTGTTCACTGTGTCCTCGCTCTGTAGGTGAATCATTTTACAGTTCAGTGTGAATCACAGCTTCTGGGAAGAAATTCAGTCTCACAGTGTGATTGTTATAGAAACCCCAAGCCAGATAAGTTTCTGTAATAATCCTCAGGTATTCATTGAATTGCATAGTCTCAATCATAGTGTCTGTTTCAGCTGGTGCCTATTCAGCATAAACTGCATTGACAGAATTCATCCATGCTATTTCAGCAGCACCGGTCCAACCAAGCATCTTTAAACCATGAAAGGCAAGTGTCAGCAGGTTTAGGGATGAGCCACCACAGACAGATTCTCCTCCAGGTCCCATACTGTTAGGATTTACAAAACATCTGAATTTTCCTTGAGCAACGCATGATCTAAATCCTGGAAATTCCACCCAGTAGCACTGTTGCGGAGGCTGTGCACTGGCAGGGAGAGATTTACACACTCAGCTGTTGCGGAGGCTGTGCACTGGCAGGGAGAGACTTACACACTCAGCTTTTGCGGAGGCTGTGCACTGGCAGGGAGAGATTTGCACACTCAGCTGTTGTGGAGGCTGTGCACTGGCAGGGAGAGATTTGCACACTCAGCTGTTGCGGAGGTTGTGCACTGGCAGGGAGAGATTTGCACAATCAGCTGTTGCGGAGGCTGTGCACTGGCAGGGGGAGATTTGCACACTCTGCTGTTGGGGAGGCTGTGAACTGGCAAGGGGAGAGTTGCACACTCAGCTGCTGGGGAGGCTGTGCACTGGCAGGGAGAGATTTGCACACTCAGCTGTTGGGGAGGCTGTGCACTGGCAAGGAGAGATTTGCACACTTAGCTGCTGGGGAGGCTGTGCACTGGCAGGGAGAGATTTGCACACTCAGCTGTTGCGGAGGCTGTGCACTGGCAGGGAGAGATTTGCACACTCAGTTGTTGCGGAGACTGTGCACTGGCAGGGAGAGATTTGCACACTCAGCTGCTGGGGAGGCTGTGCACTGGCTGGGAGAGATTTGCACACTCAGCTGTTGCGGAGGCTGTGCACTGGCAGGGGGAGATTTGCACACTCAGCTGTTGGGGGGGCTGTGCACTGGCAGGGGGAGATTTGCGCACTCAGCTGTTGCGGAGGCTGTGCACTGGCAGGGAGAGATTTGCACACTCAGCTGTTGCGGAGGCTGTGCACTGGCAGGGAGAGATTTGCACACTCAGCTGTTGCGGAGGCTGTGCACTGGCACGGGGAGATTTGCACACTCAGCTGTTGGGGAGGCTGTGCACTGGCAGGAAGAGATTTGCACACTCAGCTATTGCGGAGGCTGTGCACTGGCAGGGGGATATTTGCACACTCAGCTGTTGGGGAGGCTGTGAACTGGCAGGGGGAGATTTGCACACTCAGCTGCTGGGGAGGCTGTGCACTGGCAGGGAGAGATTTGCACACTCAGCTGTTGCGGAGGCTGTGCACTGGCAGGGAGAGATTTGCACACTCAGCTGTTGCGGAGGCTGTGCACTGGCAGGGGGGATATTTGCACACTCAGCTGTTGGGGAGGCTGTGCACTGGCAGGAAGAGATTTGCACACTCAGCTATTGCGGAGGCTGTGCACTGGCAGGGGGATATTTGCACACTCAGCTGTTGGGGAGGCTGTGAACTGGCAGGGGGAGATTTGCACACTCAGCTGCTGGGGAGGCTGTGCACTGGCAGGGAGAGATTTGCACACTCAGCTGTTGGGGAGGCTGTGCACTGGCAGGGAGAGATTTGCACACTCAGCTGTTGCGGAGGCTGTGCACTGGCAGGGAGAGATTTGCACACTCAGCTGTTGCGGAGGCTGTGCACTGGCAGGGAGAGATTTGCACACTCAGCTGCTGGGGAGGCTGTGCACTGGCTGGGAGAGATTTGCACACTCAGCTGTTGCGGAGGCTGTGCACTGGCAGGGGGAGATTTGCACACTCAGCTGTTGGGGGGGCTGTGCACTGGCAGGGGGAGATTTGCGCACTCAGCTGTTGCGGAGGCTGTGCACTGGCAGGGAGAGATTTGCACACTCAGCTGTTGCGGAGGCTGTGCACTGGCAGGGAGAGATTTGCACACTCAACTGTTGCGGAGGCTGTGCACTGGCAGGGGGAGATTTGCACACTCAGCTGTTGGGGAGGCTGTGCACTGGCAGGAAGAGATTTGCACACTCAGCTATTGCGGAGGCTGTGCACTGGCAGGGGGATATTTGCACACTCAGCTGTTGGGGGGGCTGTGCACTGGCAGGGGGAGATTTGCGCACTCAGCTGTTGCGGAGGCTGTGCACTGGCAGGGAGAGATTTGCACACTCAGCTGTTGCGGAGGCTGTGCACTGGCAGGGAGAGATTTACACACTCAGCTGTTGCGGAGGCTGTGCACTGGCAGGGAGAGATTTACACACTCAGCTGTTGCGGAGGCTGTGCACTGGCAGGGAGAGACTTACACACTCAGCTTTTGCGGAGGCTGTGCACTGGCAGGGAGAGATTTGCACACTCAGCTGTTGTGGAGGCTGTGCACTGGCAGGGAGAGATTTGCACACTCAGCTGTTGCGGAGGTTGTGCACTGGCAGGGAGAGATTTGCACATTCAGCTGTTGCGGAGGCTGTGCACTGGCAGGGGGAGATTTGCACACTCTGCTGTTGGGGAGGCTGTGAACTGGCAAGGGGAGAGTTGCACACTCAGCTGCTGGGGAGGCTGTGCACTGGCAGGGAGAGATTTGCACACTCAGCTGTTGGGGAGGCTGTGCACTGGCAAGGAGAGATTTGCACACTTAGCTGCTGGGGAGGCTGTGCACTGGCAGGGAGAGATTTGCACACTCAGCTGTTGCGGAGGCTGTGCACTGGCAGGGAGAGATTTGCACACTCAGTTGTTGCGGAGACTGTGCACTGGCAGGGAGAGATTTGCACACTCAGTTGTTGCGGAGACTGTGCACTGGCAGGGAGAGATTTGCACACTCAGCTGCTGGGGAGGCTGTGCACTGGCTGGGAGAGATTTGCACACTCAGCTGTTGCGGAGGCTGTGCACTGGCAGGGGGAGATTTGCACACTCAGCTGTTGGGGGGGCTGTGCACTGGCAGGGGGAGATTTGCGCACTCAGCTGTTGCGGAGGCTGTGCACTGGCAGGGGGATATTTGCACACTCAGCTGTTGGGGAGGCTGTGAACTGGCAGGGGGAGATTTGCACACTCAGCTGCTGGGGAGGCTGTGCACTGGCAGGGAGAGATTTGCACACTCAGCTGTTGGGGAGGCTGTGCACTGGCAGGGGGATATTTGCACACTCAGCTGTTGGGGAGGCTGTGAACTGGCAGGGGGAGATTTGCACACTCAGCTGCTGGGGAGGCTGTGCACTGGCAGGGAGAGATTTGCACACTCAGCTGTTGGGGAGGCTGTGCATTGGCAGGGGGATATTTGCACACTCAGCTGTTGGGGAGGCTGTGAACTGGCAGGGGGAGATTTGCACACTCAGCTGCTGGGGAGGCTGTGCACTGGCAGGGAGAGATTTGCACACTCAGCTGTTGGGGAGGCTGTGCACTGGCAGGGAGAGATTTGCACATTCAGCTGTTGCGGAGGCTGTGCACTGGCAGGGGGAGATTTGCACACTCTGCTGTTGGGGACGCTGTGAACTGGCAGGGGGAGATTTGCACACTCTGCTGTTGGGGACGCTGTGAACTGGCAAGGGGAGAGTTGCACACTCAGCTGCTGGGGAGGCTGTGCACTGGCTGGGAGAGATTTGCACACTCAGCTGCTGGGGAGGCTGTGCACTGGCTGGGAGAGATTTGCACACTCAGCTGTTGCGGAGGCTGTGCACTGGCAGGGGGAGATTTGCACACTCAGCTGTTGGGGGGGCTGTGCACTGGCAGGGGGAGATTTGCGCACTCAGCTGTTGCGGAGGCTGTGCACTGGCAGGGAGAGATTTGCACACTCAGCTGTTGCGGAGGCTGTGCACTGGCAGGGGGAGATTTGCACACTCAGCTGTTGGGGAGGCTGTGCACTGGCAGGAAGAGATTTGCACACTCAGCTATTGCGGAGGCTGTGCACTGGCAGGGGGATATTTGCACACTCAGCTGTTGGGGAGGCTGTGAACTGGCAGGGGGAGATTTGCACACTCAGCTGCTGGGGAGGCTGTGCACTGGCAGGGAGAGATTTGCACACTCAGCTGTTGCGGAGGCTGTGCACTGGCAGGGAGAGATTTGCACACTCAGCTGTTGCGGAGGCTGTGCACTGGCAGGGGGGAGATTTGCACACTCAGCTGTTGGGGAGGCTGTGCACTGGCAGGAAGAGATTTGCACACTCAGCTATTGCGGAGGCTGTGCACTGGCAGGGGGATATTTGCACACTCAGCTGTTGGGGAGGCTGTGAACTGGCAGGGGGAGATTTGCACACTCAGCTGCTGGGGAGGCTGTGCACTGGCAGGGAGAGATTTGCACACTCAGCTGTTGGGGAGGCTGTGCACTGGCAGGGAGAGATTTGCACACTCAGCTGTTGCGGAGGCTGTGCACTGGCAGGGAGAGATTTGCACACTCAGCTGTTGCGGAGGCTGTGCACTGGCAGGGAGAGATTTGCACACTCAACTGTTGCGGAGGCTGTGCACTGGCAGGGGGAGATTTGCACACTCAGCTGTTGGGGAGGCTGTGCACTGGCAGGAAGAGATTTGCACACTCAGCTATTGCGGAGGCTGTGCACTGGCAGGGGGATATTTGCACACTCAGCTGTTGGGGAGGCTGTGAACTGGCAGGGGGAGATTTGCACACTCAGCTGCTGGGGAGGCTGTGCACTGGCAGGGAGAGATTTGCACACTCAGCTGTTGGGGAGGCTGTGCACTGGCAGGGAGAGATTTGCACACTCAGCTGTTGTGGAGGCTGTGCACTGGCAGGGAGAGATTTGCACACTCAGCTGTTGCGGAGGTTGTGCACTGGCAGGGAGAGATTTGCACATTCAGCTGTTGCGGAGGCTGTGCACTGGCAGGGGGAGATTTGCACACTCAGCTGTTGCGGAGGCTGTGCACTGGCAGGGAGAGATTTGCACACTCAGTTGTTGCGGAGACTGTGCACTGGCAGGGAGAAATTTGCACACTCAGCTGCTGGGGAGGCTGTGCACTGGCTGGGAGAGATTTGCACACTCAGCTGTTGCGGAGGCTGTGCACTGGCAGGGGGAGATTTGCACACTCAGCTGTTGGGGGGGCTGTGCACTGGCAGGGGGAGATTTGCGCACTCAGCTGTTGCGGAGGCTGTGCACTGGCAGGGAGAGATTTGCACACTCAGCTGCTGGGGAGGCTGTGCACTGGCTGGGAGAGATTTGCACACTCAGCTGTTGCGGAGGCTGTGCACTGGCAGGGGGAGATTTGCACACTCAGCTGTTGGGGGGGCTGTGCACTGGCAGGGGGAGATTTGCGCACTCAGCTGTTGCGGAGGCTGTGCACTGGCAGGGAGAGATTTGCACACTCAGCTGTTGCGGAGGCTGTGCACTGGCAGGGAGAGATTTACACACTCAGCTGTTGCGGAGGCTGTGCACTGGCAGGGAGAGATTTACACACTCAGCTGTTGCGGAGGCTGTGCACTGGCAGGGAGAGACTTACACACTCAGCTTTTGCGGAGGCTGTGCACTGGCAGGGAGAGATTTGCACACTCAGCTGTTGTGGAGGCTGTGCACTGGCAGGGAGAGATTTGCACACTCAGCTGTTGCGGAGGTTGTGCACTGGCAGGGAGAGATTTGCACATTCAGCTGTTGCGGAGGCTGTGCACTGGCAGGGGGAGATTTGCACACTCTGCTGTTGGGGAGGCTGTGAACTGGCAAGGGGAGAGTTGCACACTCAGCTGCTGGGGAGGCTGTGCACTGGCAGGGAGAGATTTGCACACTCAGCTGTTGGGGAGGCTGTGCACTGGCAAGGAGAGATTTGCACACTTAGCTGCTGGGGAGGCTGTGCACTGGCAGGGAGAGATTTGCACACTCAGCTGTTGCGGAGGCTGTGCACTGGCAGGGAGAGATTTGCACACTCAGTTGTTGCGGAGACTGTGCACTGGCAGGGAGAGATTTGCACACTCAGTTGTTGCGGAGACTGTGCACTGGCAGGGAGAGATTTGCACACTCAGCTGCTGGGGAGGCTGTGCACTGGCTGGGAGAGATTTGCACACTCAGCTGTTGCGGAGGCTGTGCACTGGCAGGGGGAGATTTGCACACTCAGCTGTTGGGGGGGCTGTGCACTGGCAGGGGGAGATTTGCGCACTCAGCTGTTGCGGAGGCTGTGCACTGGCAGGGGGATATTTGCACACTCAGCTGTTGGGGAGGCTGTGAACTGGCAGGGGGAGATTTGCACACTCAGCTGCTGGGGAGGCTGTGCACTGGCAGGGAGAGATTTGCACACTGAGCTGTTGGGGAGGCTGTGCACTGGCAGGGGGATATTTGCACACTCAGCTGTTGGGGAGGCTGTGAACTGGCAGGGGGAGATTTGCACACTCAGCTGCTGGGGAGGCTGTGCACTGGCAGGGAGAGATTTGCACACTCAGCTGTTGGGGAGGCTGTGCACTGGCAGGGGGATATTTGCACACTCAGCTGTTGGGGAGGCTGTGAACTGGCAGGGGGAGATTTGCACACTCAGCTGCTGGGGAGGCTGTGCACTGGCAGGGAGAGATTTGCACACTCAGCTGTTGGGGAGGCTGTGCACTGGCAGGGAGAGATTTGCACACTCAGCTGTTGTGGAGGCTGTGCACTGGCAGGGAGAGATTTGCACACTCAGCTGTTGCGGAGGTTGTGCACTGGCAGGGAGAGATTTGCACATTCAGCTGTTGCGGAGGCTGTGCACTGGCAGGGGGAGATTTGCACACTCTGCTGTTGGGGACGCTGTGAACTGGCAGGGGGAGATTTGCACACTCTGCTGTTGGGGACGCTGTGAACTGGCAAGGGGAGAGTTGCACACTCAGCTGCTGGGGAGGCTGTGCACTGGCAGGGAGAGATTTGCA
This sequence comes from Mobula birostris, assembly GCF_030028105.1. Classification (NCBI taxonomy): domain Eukaryota; kingdom Metazoa; phylum Chordata; class Chondrichthyes; order Myliobatiformes; family Myliobatidae; genus Mobula; species Mobula birostris. The sequence goes on along the minus strand of NW_027278534.1, from coordinate 56,476 downwards.
CACTTAGCTGCTGGGGAGGCTGTGCAGTGGCAGGGAGTGATTTGCACACTCAGCTGTTGCGGAGGCTGTGCACTGGCAGGGAGAGATTTGCACACTCAGTTGTTGCGGAGACTGTGCACTGGCAGGGAGAAATTTGCACACTCAGCTGCTGGGGAGGCTGTGCACTGGCTGGGAGAGATTTGCACACTCAGCTGTTGCGGAGGCTGTGCACTGGCAGGGGGAGATTTGCACACTCAGCTGTTGGGGGGGCTGTGCACTGGCAGGGGGAGATTTGCGCACTCAGCTGTTGCGGAGGCTGTGCACTGGCAGGGAGAGATTTGCACACTCAGCTGCTGGGGAGGCTGTGCACTGGCTGGGAGAGATTTGCACACTCAGCTGTTGCGGAGGCTGTGCACTGGCAGGGGGAGATTTGCACACTCAGCTGTTGGGGGGGCTGTGCACTGGCAGGGGGAGATTTGCGCACTCAGCTGTTGCGGAGGCTGTGCACTGGCAGGGAGAGATTTGCACACTCAGCTGTTGCGGAGGCTGTGCACTGGCAGGGAGAGATTTACACACTCAGCTGTTGCGGAGGCTGTGCACTGGCAGGGAGAGATTTACACACTCAGCTGTTGCGGAGGCTGTGCACTGGCAGGGAGAGACTTACACACTCAGCTTTTGCGGAGGCTGTGCACTGGCAGGGAGAGATTTGCACACTCAGCTGTTGTGGAGGCTGTGCACTGGCAGGGAGAGATTTGCACACTCAGCTGTTGCGGAGGTTGTGCACTGGCAGGGAGAGATTTGCACATTCAGCTGTTGCGGAGGCTGTGCACTGGCAGGGGGAGATTTGCACACTCTGCTGTTGGGGAGGCTGTGAACTGGCAAGGGGAGAGTTGCACACTCAGCTGCTGGGGAGGCTGTGCACTGGCAGGGAGAGATTTGCACACTCAGCTGTTGGGGAGGCTGTGCACTGGCAAGGAGAGATTTGCACACTTAGCTGCTGGGGAGGCTGTGCACTGGCAGGGAGACATTTGCACACTCAGCTGTTGCGGAGGCTGTGCACTGGCAGGGAGAGATTTGCACACTCAGTTGTTGCGGAGACTGTGCACTGGCAGGGAGAGATTTGCACACTCAGTTGTTGCGGAGACTGTGCACTGGCAGGGAGAGATTTGCACACTCAGCTGCTGGGGAGGCTGTGCACTGGCTGGGAGAGATTTGCACACTCAGCTGTTGCGGAGGCTGTGCACTGGCAGGGGGAGATTTGCACACTCAGCTGTTGGGGGGGCTGTGCACTGGCAGGGGGAGATTTGCGCACTCAGCTGTTGCGGAGGCTGTGCACTGGCAGGGGGATATTTGCACACTCAGCTGTTGGGGAGGCTGTGAACTGGCAGGGGGAGATTTGCACACTCAGCTGCTGGGGAGGCTGTGCACTGGCAGGGAGAGATTTGCACACTCAGCTGTTGGGGAGGCTGTGCACTGGCAGGGGGATATTTGCACACTCAGCTGTTGGGGAGGCTGTGAACTGGCAGGGGGAGATTTGCACACTCAGCTGCTGGGGAGGCTGTGCACTGGCAGGGAGAGATTTGCACACTCAGCTGTTGGGGAGGCTGTGCACTGGCAGGGGGATATTTGCACACTCAGCTGTTGGGGAGGCTGTGAACTGGCAGGGGGAGATTTGCACACTCAGCTGCTGGGGAGGCTGTGCACTGGCAGGGAGAGATTTGCACACTCAGCTGTTGGGGAGGCTGTGCACTGGCAGGGAGAGATTTGCACATTCAGCTGTTGCGGAGGCTGTGCACTGGCAGGGGGAGATTTGCACACTCTGCTGTTGGGGACGCTGTGAACTGGCAGGGGGAGATTTGCACACTCTGCTGTTGGGGACGCTGTGAACTGGCAAGGGGAGAGTTGCACACTCAGCTGCTGGGGAGGCTGTGCACTGGCAGGGGGAGATTTGCACACTCAGCTGTTGGGGGGGCTGTGCACTGGCAGGGGGAGATTTGCGCACTCAGCTGTTGCGGAGGCTGTGCACTGGCAGGGAGAGATTTGCACACTCAGTTGTTGCGGAGACTGTGCACTGGCAGGGAGAAATTTGCACACTCAGCTGCTGGGGAGGCTGTGCACTGGCTGGGAGAGATTTGCACACTCAGCTGTTGCGGAGGCTGTGCACTGGCAGGGGGAGATTTGCACACTCAGCTGTTGGGGGGGCTGTGCACTGGCAGGGGGAGATTTGCGCACTCAGCTGTTGCGGAGGCTGTGCACTGGCAGGGAGAGATTTGCACACTCAGCTGTTGCGGAGGCTGTGCACTGGCAGGGAGAGATTTGCACACTCAACTGTTGCGGAGGCTGTGCACTGGCAGGGGGAGATTTGCACACTCAGCTGTTGGGGAGGCTGTGCACTGGCAGGAAGAGATTTGCACACTCAGCTATTGCGGAGGCTGTGCACTGGCAGGGGGATATTTGCACACTCAGCTGTTGGGGAGGCTGTGAACTGGCAGGGGGAGATTTGCACACTCAGCTGCTGGGGAGGCTGTGCACTGGCAGGGAGAGATTTGCACACTCAGCTGTTGCGGAGGCTGTGCACTGGCAGGGGGAGATTTGCACACTCAGCTGCTGGGGAGGCTGTGCACTGGCTGGGAGAGATTTGCACACTCAGCTGTTGGGGAGGCTGTGCACTGGCAGGAAGAGATTTGCACACTCAGCTATTGCGGAGGCTGTGCACTGGCAGGGGGATATTTGCACACTCAGCTGTTGGGGAGGCTGTGAACTGGCAGGGGGAGATTTGCACACTCAGCTGTTGGGGGGGCTGTGCACTGGCAGGGGGAGATTTGCACACTCAGCTGTTGCGGAGGCTGTGCACTGGCAGGGAGAGATTTGCACACTCAGCTGCTGGGGAGGCTGTGCACTGGCTGGGAGAGATTTGCACACTCAGCTGTTGCGGAGGCTGTGCACTGGCAGGGGGAGATTTGCACACTCAGCTGTTGGGGGGGCTGTGCACTGGCAGGGGGAGATTTGCGCACTCAGCTGTTGCGGAGGCTGTGCACTGGCAGGGAGAGATTTGCACACTCAGCTGTTGCGGAGGCTGTGCACTGGCAGGGAGAGATTTGCACACTCAACTGTTGCGGAGGCTGTGCACTGGCAGGGGGAGATTTGCACACTCAGCTGTTGGGGAGGCTGTGCACTGGCAGGAAGAGATTTGCACACTCAGCTATTGCGGAGGCTGTGCACTGGCAGGGGGATATTTGCACACTCAGCTGTTGGGGAGGCTGTGAACTGGCAGGGGAGATTTGCACACTCAGCTGCTGGGGAGGCTGTGCACTGGCAGGGAGAGATTTGCACACTCAGCTGTTGGGGAGGCTGTGCACTGGCAGGGAGAGATTTGCACACTCAGCTGTTGTGGAGGCTGTGCACTGGCAGGGAGAGATTTGCACACTCAGCTGTTGCGGAGGTTGTGCACTGGCAGGGAGAGATTTGCACATTCAGCTGTTGCGGAGGCTGTGCACTGGCAGGGGGAGATTTGCACACTCTGCTGTTGGGGACGCTGTGAACTGGCAGGGGGAGATTTGCACACTCTGCTGTTGGGGACGCTGTGAACTGGCAAGGGGAGAGTTGCACACTCAGCTGCTGGGGAGGCTGTGCACTGGCAGGGAGAGATTTGCACACTTAGCTGCTGGGGAGGCTGTGCAGTGGCAGGGAGTGATTTGCACACTCAGCTGTTGCGGAGGCTGTGCACTGGCAGGGAGAGATTTGCACACTCAGTTGTTGCGGAGACTGTGCACTGGCAGGGAGAAATTTGCACACTCAGCTGCTGGGGAGGCTGTGCACTGGCTGGGAGAGATTTGCACACTCAGCTGTTGCGGAGGCTGTGCACTGGCAGGGAGAGACTTACACACTCAGCTTTTGCGGAGGCTGTGCACTGGCAGGGAGAGATTTGCACACTCAGCTGTTGTGGAGGCTGTGCACTGGCAGGGAGAGATTTGCACACTCAGCTGTTGCGGAGGTTGTGCACTGGCAGGGAGAGATTTGCACATTCAGCTGTTGCGGAGGCTGTGCACTGGCAGGGGGAGATTTGCACACTCTGCTGTTGGGGAGGCTGTGAACTGGCAAGGGGAGAGTTGCACACTCAGCTGCTGGGGAGGCTGTGCACTGGCAGGGAGAGATTTGCACACTCAGCTGTTGGGGAGGCTGTGCACTGGCAAGGAGAGATTTGCACACTTAGCTGCTGGGGAGGCTGTGCACTGGCAGGGAGAGATTTGCACACTCAGCTGTTGCGGAGGCTGTGCACTGGCAGGGAGAGATTTGCACACTCAGTTGTTGCGGAGACTGTGCACTGGCAGGGAGAGATTTGCACACTCAGTTGTTGCGGAGACTGTGCACTGGCAGGGAGAGATTTGCACACTCAGCTGCTGGGGAGGCTGTGCACTGGCTGGGAGAGATTTGCACACTCAGCTGTTGCGGAGGCTGTGCACTGGCAGGGGGAGATTTGCACACTCAGCTGTTGGGGGGGCTGTGCACTGGCAGGGGGAGATTTGCGCACTCAGCTGTTGCGGAGGCTGTGCACTGGCAGGGGGATATTTGCACACTCAGCTGTTGGGGAGGCTGTGAACTGGCAGGGGGAGATTTGCACACTCAGCTGCTGGGGAGGCTGTGCACTGGCAGGGAGAGATTTGCACACTCAGCTGTTGGGGAGGCTGTGCACTGGCAGGGGGATATTTGCACACTCAGCTGTTGGGGAGGCTGTGAACTGGCAGGGGGAGATTTGCACACTCAGCTGCTGGGGAGGCTGTGCACTGGCAGGGAGAGATTTGCACACTCAGCTGTTGGGGAGGCTGTGCACTGGCAGGGGGATATTTGCACACTCAGCTGTTGGGGAGGCTGTGAACTGGCAGGGGGAGATTTGCACACTCAGCTGCTGGGGAGGCTGTGCACTGGCAGGGAGAGATTTGCACACTCAGCTGTTGGGGAGGCTGTGCACTGGCAGGGAGAGATTTGCACACTCAGCTGTTGTGGAGGCTGTGCACTGGCAGGGAGAGATTTGCACACTCAGCTGTTGCGGAGGTTGTGCACTGGCAGGGAGAGATTTGCACATTCAGCTGTTGCGGAGGCTGTGCACTGGCAGGGGGAGATTTGCACACTCTGCTGTTGGGGACGCTGTGAACTGGCAGGGGGAGATTTGCACACTCTGCTGTTGGGGACGCTGTGAACTGGCAAGGGGAGAGTTGCACACTCAGCTGCTGGGGAGGCTGTGCACTGGCAGGGAGAGATTTGCACACTTAGCTGCTGGGGAGGCTGTGCAGTGGCAGGGAGTGATTTGCACACTCAGCTGTTGCGGAGGCTGTGCACTGGCAGGGAGAGATTTGCACACTCAGTTGTTGCGGAGACTGTGCACTGGCAGGGAGAAATTTGCACACTCAGCTGCTGGGGAGGCTGTGCACTGGCTGGGAGAGATTTGCACACTCAGCTGTTGCGGAGGCTGTGCACTGGCAGGGGGAGATTTGCACACTCAGCTGTTGGGGGGGCTGTGCACTGGCAGGGGGAGATTTGCGCACTCAGCTGTTGCGGAGGCTGTGCACTGGCAGGGAGAGATTTGCACACTCAGCTGCTGGGGAGGCTGTGCACTGGCTGGGAGAGATTTGCACACTCAGCTGTTGCGGAGGCTGTGCACTGGCAGGGGGAGATTTGCACACTCAGCTGTTGGGGGGGCTGTGCACTGGCAGGGGGAGATTTGCGCACTCAGCTGTTGCGGAGGCTGTGCACTGGCAGGGAGAGATTTGCACACTCAGCTGTTGCGGAGGCTGTGCACTGGCAGGGAGAGATTTACACACTCAGCTGTTGCGGAGGCTGTGCACTGGCAGGGAGAGATTTACACACTCAGCTGTTGCGGAGGCTGTGCACTGGCAGGGAGAGACTTACACACTCAGCTTTTGCGGAGGCTGTGCACTGGCAGGGAGAGATTTGCACACTCAGCTGTTGTGGAGGCTGTGCACTGGCAGGGAGAGATTTGCACACTCAGCTGTTGCGGAGGTTGTGCACTGGCAGGGAGAGATTTGCACATTCAGCTGTTGCGGAGGCTGTGCACTGGCAGGGGGAGATTTGCACACTCTGCTGTTGGGGAGGCTGTGAACTGGCAAGGGGAGAGTTGCACACTCAGCTGCTGGGGAGGCTGTGCACTGGCAGGGAGAGATTTGCACACTCAGCTGTTGGGGAGGCTGTGCACTGGCAAGGAGAGATTTGCACACTTAGCTGCTGGGGAGGCTGTGCACTGGCAGGGAGAGATTTGCACACTCAGCTGTTGCGGAGGCTGTGAACTGGCAGGGGGAGATTTGCACACTCAGCTGCTGGGGAGGCTGTGCACTGGCAGGGAGAGATTTGCACACTCAGCTGTTGGGGAGGCTGTGCACTGGCAGGGGGATATTTGCACACTCAGCTGTTGGGGAGGCTGTGAACTGGCAGGGGGAGATTTGCACACTCAGCTGCTGGGGAGGCTGTGCACTGGCAGGGAGAGATTTGCACACTCAGCTGTTGGGGAGGCTGTGCACTGGCAGGGAGAGATTTGCACATTCAGCTGTTGCGGAGGCTGTGCACTGGCAGGGGGAGATTTGCACACTCTGCTGTTGGGGACGCTGTGAACTGGCAGGGGGAGATTTGCACACTCTGCTGTTGGGGACGCTGTGAACTGGCAAGGGGAGAGTTGCACACTCAGCTGCTGGGGAGGCTGTGCACTGGCAGGGGGAGATTTGCACACTCAGCTGTTGGGGGGGCTGTGCACTGGCAGGGGGAGATTTGCGCACTCAGCTGTTGCGGAGGCTGTGCACTGGCAGGGAGAGATTTGCACACTCAGTTGTTGCGGAGACTGTGCACTGGCAGGGGGAGATTTGCACACTCAGCTGTTGGGGGGGCTGTGCACTGGCAGGGGGAGATTTGCGCACTCAGCTGTTGCGGAGGCTGTGCACTGGCAGGGAGAGATTTGCACACTCAGCTGTTGCGGAGGCTGTGCACTGGCAGGGAGAGATTTGCACACTCAACTGTTGCGGAGGCTGTGCACTGGCAGGGGGAGATTTGCACACTCAGCTGTTGGGGAGGCTGTGCACTGGCAGGAAGAGATTTGCACACTCAGCTATTGCGGAGGCTGTGCACTGGCAGGGGGATATTTGCACACTCAGCTGTTGGGGAGGCTGTGAACTGGCAGGGGGAGATTTGCACACTCAGCTGCTGGGGAGGCTGTGCACTGGCAGGGAGAGATTTGCACACTCAGCTGTTGGGGAGGCTGTGCACTGGCAGGGAGAGATTTGCACACTCAGCTGTTGTGGAGGCTGTGCACTGGCAGGGAGAGATTTGCACACTCAGCTGTTGCGGAGGTTGTGCACTGGCAGGGAGAGATTTGCACATTCAGCTGTTGCGGAGGCTGTGCACTGGCAGGGGGAGATTTGCACACTCTGCTGTTGGGGACGCTGTGAACTGGCAGGGGGAGATTTGCACACTCTGCTGTTGGGGACGCTGTGAACTGGCAAGGGGAGAGTTGCACACTCAGCTGCTGGGGAGGCTGTGCACTGGCAGGGAGAGATTTGCACACTTAGCTGCTGGGGAGGCTGTGCAGTGGCAGGGAGTGATTTGCACACTCAGCTGTTGCGGAGGCTGTGCACTGGCAGGGAGAGATTTGCACACTCAGTTGTTGCGGAGACTGTGCACTGGCAGGGAGAAATTTGCACACTCAGCTGCTGGGGAGGCTGTGCACTGGCAGGGAGAGATTTGCACACTCAGCTGTTGGGGAGGCTGTGCACTGGCAGGGAGAGATTTGCACATTCAGCTGTTGCGGAGGCTGTGCACTGGCAGGGGGAGATTTGCACACTCTGCTGTTGGGGACGCTGTGAACTGGCAGGGGGAGATTTGCACACTCTGCTGTTGGGGACGCTGTGAACTGGCAAGGGGAGAGTTGCACACTCAGCTGCTGGGGAGGCTGTGCACTGGCAGGGGGAGATTTGCACACTCAGCTGTTGGGGGGGCTGTGCACTGGCAGGGGGAGATTTGCGCACTCAGCTGTTGCGGAGGCTGTGCACTGGCAGGGAGAGATTTGCACACTCAGTTGTTGCGGAGACTGTGCACTGGCAGGGAGAAATTTGCACACTCAGCTGTTGCGGAGGCTGTGCACTGGCAGGGGGAGATTTGCGCACTCAGCTGTTGCGGAGGCTGTGCACTGGCAGGGAGAGATTTGCACACTCAGCTGTTGCGGAGGCTGTGCACTGGCAGGGAGAGATTTGCACACTCAACTGTTGCGGAGGCTGTGCACTGGCAGGGGGAGATTTGCACACTCAGCTGTTGGGGAGGCTGTGCACTGGCAGGAAGAGATTTGCACACTCAGCTATTGCGGAGGCTGTGCACTGGCAGGGGGATATTTGCACACTCAGCTGTTGGGGAGGCTGTGAACTGGCAGGGGGAGATTTGCACACTCAGCTGCTGGGGAGGCTGTGCACTGGCAGGGAGAGATTTGCACACTCAGCTGTTGGGGAGGCTGTGCACTGGCAGGGAGAGATTTGCACACTCAGCTGTTGTGGAGGCTGTGCACTGGCAGGGAGAGATTTGCACACTCAGCTGTTGCGGAGGTTGTGCACTGGCAGGGAGAGATTTGCACATTCAGCTGTTGCGGAGGCTGTGCACTGGCAGGGGGAGATTTGCACACTCTGCTGTTGGGGACGCTGTGAACTGGCAGGGGGAGATTTGCACACTCTGCTGTTGGGGACGCTGTGAACTGGCAAGGGGAGAGTTGCACACTCAGCTGCTGGGGAGGCTGTGCACTGGCAGGGAGAGATTTGCACACTTAGCTGCTGGGGAGGCTGTGCAGTGGCAGGGAGTGATTTGCACACTCAGCTGTTGCGGAGGCTGTGCACTGGCAGGGAGAGATTTGCACACTCAGTTGTTGCGGAGACTGTGCACTGGCAGGGAGAAATTTGCACACTCAGCTGCTGGGGAGGCTGTGCACTGGCTGGGAGAGATTTGCACACTCAGCTGTTGCGGAGGCTGTGCACTGGCAGGGAGAGACTTACACACTCAGCTTTTGCGGAGGCTGTGCACTGGCAGGGAGAGATTTGCACACTCAGCTGTTGTGGAGGCTGTGCACTGGCAGGGAGAGATTTGCACACTCAGCTGTTGCGGAGGTTGTGCACTGGCAGGGAGAGATTTGCACATTCAGCTGTTGCGGAGGCTGTGCACTGGCAGGGGGAGATTTGCACACTCTGCTGTTGGGGAGGCTGTGAACTGGCAAGGGGAGAGTTGCACACTCAGCTGCTGGGGAGGCTGTGCACTGGCAGGGAGAGATTTGCACACTCAGCTGTTGGGGAGGCTGTGCACTGGCAAGGAGAGATTTGCACACTTAGCTGCTGGGGAGGCTGTGCACTGGCAGGGAGAGATTTGCACACTCAGCTGTTGCGGAGGCTGTGCACTGGCAGGGAGAGATTTGCACACTCAGTTGTTGCGGAGACTGTGCACTGGCAGGGAGAGATTTGCACACTCAGTTGTTGCGGAGACTGTGCACTGGCAGGGAGAGATTTGCACACTCAGCTGCTGGGGAGGCTGTGCACTGGCTGGGAGAGATTTGCACACTCAGCTGTTGCGGAGGCTGTGCACTGGCAGGGGGAGATTTGCACACTCAGCTGTTGGGGGGGGCTGTGCACTGGCAGGGGGAGATTTGCGCACTCAGCTGTTGCGGAGGCTGTGCACTGGCAGGGGGATATTTGCACACTCAGCTGTTGGGGAGGCTGTGAACTGGCAGGGGGAGATTTGCACACTCAGCTGCTGGGGAGGCTGTGCACTGGCAGGGAGAGATTTGCACACTCAGCTGTTGGGGAGGCTGTGCACTGGCAGGGGGATATTTGCACACTCAGCTGTTGGGGAGGCTGTGAACTGGCAGGGGGAGATTTGCACACTCAGCTGCTGGGGAGGCTGTGCACTGGCAGGGAGAGATTTGCACACTCAGCTGTTGGGGAGGCTGTGCACTGGCAGGGGGATATTTGCACACTCAGCTGTTGGGGAGGCTGTGAACTGGCAGGGGGAGATTTGCACACTCAGCTGCTGGGGAGGCTGTGCACTGGCAGGGAGAGATTTGCACACTCAGCTGTTGGGGAGGCTGTGCACTGGCAGGGAGAGATTTGCACACTCAGCTGTTGTGGAGGCTGTGCACTGGCAGGGAGAGATTTGCACACTCAGCTGTTGCGGAGGTTGTGCACTGGCAGGGAGAGATTTGCACATTCAGCTGTTGCGGAGGCTGTGCACTGGCAGGGGGAGATTTGCACACTCTGCTGTTGGGGACGCTGTGAACTGGCAGGGGGAGATTTGCACACTCTGCTGTTGGGGACGCTGTGAACTGGCAAGGGGAGAGTTGCACACTCAGCTGCTGGGGAGGCTGTGCACTGGCAGGGAGAGATTTGCACACTTAGCTGCTGGGGAGGCTGTGCAGTGGCAGGGAGTGATTTGCACACTCAGCTGTTGCGGAGGCTGTGCACTGGCAGGGAGAGATTTGCACACTCAGTTGTTGCGGAGACTGTGCACTGGCAGGGAGAAATTTGCACACTCAGCTGCTGGGGAGGCTGTGCACTGGCTGGGAGAGATTTGCACACTCAGCTGTTGCGGAGGCTGTGCACTGGCAGGGGGAGATTTGCACACTCAGCTGTTGGGGGGGCTGTGCACTGGCAGGGGGAGATTTGCGCACTCAGCTGTTGCGGAGGCTGTGCACTGGCAGGGAGAGATTTGCACACTCAGCTGCTGGGGAGGCTGTGCACTGGCTGGGAGAGATTTGCACACTCAGCTGTTGCGGAGGCTGTGCACTGGCAGGGGGAGATTTGCACACTCAGCTGTTGGGGGGGCTGTGCACTGGCAGGGGGAGATTTGCGCACTCAGCTGTTGCGGAGGCTGTGCACTGGCAGGGAGAGATTTGCACACTCAGCTGTTGCGGAGGCTGTGCACTGGCAGGGAGAGATTTACACACTCAGCTGTTGCGGAGGCTGTGCACTGGCAGGGAGAGATTTACACACTCAGCTGTTGCGGAGGCTGTGCACTGGCAGGGAGAGACTTACACACTCAGCTTTTGCGGAGGCTGTGCACTGGCAGGGAGAGATTTGCACACTCAGCTGTTGTGGAGGCTGTGCACTGGCAGGGAGAGATTTGCACACTCAGCTGTTGCGGAGGTTGTGCACTGGCAGGGAGAGATTTGCACATTCAGCTGTTGCGGAGGCTGTGCACTGGCAGGGGGAGATTTGCACACTCTGCTGTTGGGGAGGCTGTGAACTGGCAAGGGGAGAGTTGCACACTCAGCTGCTGGGGAGGCTGTGCACTGGCAGGGAGAGATTTGCACACTCAGCTGTTGGGGAGGCTGTGCACTGGCAAGGAGAGATTTGCACACTTAGCTGCTGGGGAGGCTGTGCACTGGCAGGGAGAGATTTGCACACTCAGCTGTTGCGGAGGCTGTGAACTGGCAGGGGGAGATTTGCACACTCAGCTGCTGGGGAGGCTGTGCACTGGCAGGGAGAGATTTGCACACTCAGCTGTTGGGGAGGCTGTGCACTGGCAGGGGGATATTTGCACACTCAGCTGTTGGGGAGGCTGTGAACTGGCAGGGGGAGATTTGCACACTCAGCTGCTGGGGAGGCTGTGCACTGGCAGGGAGAGATTTGCACACTCAGCTGTTGGGGAGGCTGTGCACTGGCAGGGAGAGATTTGCACATTCAGCTGTTGCGGAGGCTGTGCACTGGCAGGGGGAGATTTGCACACTCTGCTGTTGGGGACGCTGTGAACTGGCAGGGGGAGATTTGCACACTCTGCTGTTGGGGACGCTGTGAACTGGCAAGGGGAGAGTTGCACACTCAGCTGCTGGGGAGGCTGTGCACTGGCAGGGGGAGATTTGCACACTCAGCTGTTGGGGGGGCTGTGCACTGGCAGGGGGAGATTTGCGCACTCAGCTGTTGCGGAGGCTGTGCACTGGCAGGGAGAGATTTGCACACTCAGTTGTTGCGGAGACTGTGCACTGGCAGGGAGAAATTTGCACACTCAGCTGCTGGGGAGGCTGTGCACTGGCTGGGAGAGATTTGCACACTCAGCTGTTGCGGAGGCTGTGCACTGGCAGGGGGAGATTTGCACACTCAGCTGTTGGGGGGGCTGTGCACTGGCAGGGGGAGATTTGCGCACTCAGCTGTTGCGGAGGCTGTGCACTGGCAGGGAGAGATTTGCACACTCAGCTGTTGCGGAGGCTGTGCACTGGCAGGGAGAGATTTGCACACTCAACTGTTGCGGAGGCTGTGCACTGGCAGGGGGAGATTTGCACACTCAGCTGTTGGGGAGGCTGTGCACTGGCAGGAAGAGATTTGCACACTCAGCTATTGCGGAGGCTGTGCACTGGCAGGGGGATATTTGCACACTCAGCTGTTGGGGAGGCTGTGAACTGGCAGGGGGAGATTTGCACACTCAGCTGCTGGGGAGGCTGTGCACTGGCAGGGAGAGATTTGCACACTCAGCTGTTGGGGAGGCTGTGCACTGGCAGGGAGAGATTTGCACACTCAGCTGTTGTGGAGGCTGTGCACTGGCAGGGAGAGATTTGCACACTCAGCTGTTGCGGAGGTTGTGCACTGGCAGGGAGAGATTTGCACATTCAGCTGTTGCGGAGGCTGTGCACTGGCAGGGGGAGATTTGCACACTCTGCTGTTGGGGACGCTGTGAACTGGCAGGGGGAGATTTGCACACTCTGCTGTTGGGGACGCTGTGAACTGGCAAGGGGAGAGTTGCACACTCAGCTGCTGGGGAGGCTGTGCACTGGCAGGGAGAGATTTGCACACTTAGCTGCTGGGGAGGCTGTGCAGTGGCAGGGAGTGATTTGCACACTCAGCTGTTGCGGAGGCTGTGCACTGGCAGGGAGAGATTTGCACACTCAGTTGTTGCGGAGACTGTGCACTGGCAGGGAGAAATTTGCACACTCAGCTGCTGGGGAGGCTGTGCACTGGCAGGGAGAGATTTGCACACTCAGCTGTTGGGGAGGCTGTGCACTGGCAGGGAGAGATTTGCACATTCAGCTGTTGCGGAGGCTGTGCACTGGCAGGGGGAGATTTGCACACTCTGCTGTTGGGGACGCTGTGAACTGGCAGGGGGAGATTTGCACACTCTGCTGTTGGGGACGCTGTGAACTGGCAAGGGGAGAGTTGCACACTCAGCTGCTGGGGAGGCTGTGCACTGGCAGGGGGAGATTTGCACACTCAGCTGTTGGGGGGGCTGTGCACTGGCAGGGGGAGATTTGCGCACTCAGCTGTTGCGGAGGCTGTGCACTGGCAGGGAGAGATTTGCACACTCAGTTGTTGCGGAGACTGTGCACTGGCAGGGAGAAATTTGCACACTCAGCTGCTGGGGAGGCTGTGCACTGGCTGGGAGAGATTTGCACACTCAGCTGTTGCGGAGGCTGTGCACTGGCAGGGGGAGATTTGCACACTCAGCTGTTGGGGGGGCTGTGCACTGGCAGGGGGAGATTTGCGCACTCAGCTGTTGCGGAGGCTGTGCACTGGCAGGGAGAGATTTGCACACTCAGCTGTTGCGGAGGCTGTGCACTGGCAGGGAGAGATTTGCACACTCAACTGTTGCGGAGGCTGTGCACTGGCAGGGGGAGATTTGCACACTCAGCTGTTGGGGAGGCTGTGCACTGGCAGGAAGAGATTTGCACACTCAGCTATTGCGGAGGCTGTGCACTGGCAGGGGGATATTTGCACACTCAGCTGTTGGGGAGGCTGTGAACTGGCAGGGGGAGATTTGCACACTCAGCTGCTGGGGAGGCTGTGCACTGGCAGGGAGAGATTTGCACACTCAGCTGTTGGGGAGGCTGTGCACTGGCAGGGAGAGATTTGCACACTCAGCTGTTGTGGAGGCTGTGCACTGGCAGGGAGAGATTTGCACACTCAGCTGTTGCGGAGGTTGTGCACTGGCAGGGAGAGATTTGCACATTCAGCTGTTGCGGAGGCTGTGCACTGGCAGGGGGAGATTTGCACACTCTGCTGTTGGGGACGCTGTGAACTGGCAGGGGGAGATTTGCACACTCTGCTGTTGGGGACGCTGTGAACTGGCAAGGGGAGAGTTGCACACTCAGCTGCTGGGGAGGCTGTGCACTGGCAGGGAGAGATTTGCACACTTAGCTGCTGGGGAGGCTGTGCAGTGGCAGGGAGTGATTTGCACACTCAGCTGTTGCGGAGGCTGTGCACTGGCAGGGAGAGATTTGCACACTCAGTTGTTGCGGAGACTGTGCACTGGCAGGGAGAAATTTGCACACTCAGCTGCTGGGGAGGCTGTGCACTGGCTGGGAGAGATTTGCACACTCAGCTGTTGCGGAGGCTGTGCACTGGCAGGGAGAGACTTACACACTCAGCTTTTGCGGAGGCTGTGCACTGGCAGGGAGAGATTTGCACACTCAGCTGTTGTGGAGGCTGTGCACTGGCAGGGAGAGATTTGCACACTCAGCTGTTGCGGAGGTTGTGCACTGGCAGGGAGAGATTTGCACATTCAGCTGTTGCGGAGGCTGTGCACTGGCAGGGGGAGATTTGCACACTCTGCTGTTGGGGAGGCTGTGAACTGGCAAGGGGAGAGTTGCACACTCAGCTGCTGGGGAGGCTGTGCACTGGCAGGGAGAGATTTGCACACTCAGCTGTTGGGGAGGCTGTGCACTGGCAAGGAGAGATTTGCACACTTAGCTGCTGGGGAGGCTGTGCACTGGCAGGGAGAGATTTGCACACTCAGCTGTTGCGGAGGCTGTGCACTGGCAGGGAGAGATTTGCACACTCAGTTGTTGCGGAGACTGTGCACTGGCAGGGAGAGATTTGCACACTCAGTTGTTGCGGAGACTGTGCACTGGCAGGGAGAGATTTGCACACTCAGCTGCTGGGGAGGCTGTGCACTGGCTGGGAGAGATTTGCACACTCAGCTGTTGCGGAGGCTGTGCACTGGCAGGGGGAGATTTGCACACTCAGCTGTTGGGGGGGCTGTGCACTGGCAGGGGGAGATTTGCGCACTCAGCTGTTGCGGAGGCTGTGCACTGGCAGGGGGATATTTGCACACTCAGCTGTTGGGGAGGCTGTGAACTGGCAGGGGGAGATTTGCACACTCAGCTGCTGGGGAGGCTGTGCACTGGCAGGGAGAGATTTGCACACTCAGCTGTTGGGGAGGCTGTGCACTGGCAGGGGGATATTTGCACACTCAGCTGTTGGGGAGGCTGTGAACTGGCAGGGGGAGATTTGCACACTCAGCTGCTGGGGAGGCTGTGCACTGGCAGGGAGAGATTTGCACACTCAGCTGTTGGGGAGGCTGTGCACTGGCAGGGGGATATTTGCACACTCAGCTGTTGGGGAGGCTGTGAACTGGCAGGGGGAGATTTGCACACTCAGCTGCTGGGGAGGCTGTGCACTGGCAGGGAGAGATTTGCACACTCAGCTGTTGGGGAGGCTGTGCACTGGCAGGGAGAGATTTGCACACTCAGCTGTTGTGGAGGCTGTGCACTGGCAGGGAGAGATTTGCACACTCAGCTGTTGCGGAGGTTGTGCACTGGCAGGGAGAGATTTGCACATTCAGCTGTTGCGGAGGCTGTGCACTGGCAGGGGGAGATTTGCACACTCTGCTGTTGGGGACGCTGTGAACTGGCAGGGGGAGATTTGCACACTCTGCTGTTGGGGACGCTGTGAACTGGCAAGGGGAGAGTTGCACACTCAGCTGCTGGGGAGGCTGTGCACTGGCAGGGAGAGATTTGCACACTTAGCTGCTGGGGAGGCTGTGCAGTGGCAGGGAGTGATTTGCACACTCAGCTGTTGCGGAGGCTGTGCACTGGCAGGGAGAGATTTGCACACTCAGTTGTTGCGGAGACTGTGCACTGGCAGGGAGAAATTTGCACACTCAGCTGCTGGGGAGGCTGTGCACTGGCTGGGAGAGATTTGCACACTCAGCTGTTGCGGAGGCTGTGCACTGGCAGGGGGAGATTTGCACACTCAGCTGTTGGGGGGGCTGTGCACTGGCAGGGGGAGATTTGCGCACTCAGCTGTTGCGGAGGCTGTGCACTGGCAGGGAGAGATTTGCACACTCAGCTGCTGGGGAGGCTGTGCACTGGCTGGGAGAGATTTGCACACTCAGCTGTTGCGGAGGCTGTGCACTGGCAGGGGGAGATTTGCACACTCAGCTGTTGGGGGGGCTGTGCACTGGCAGGGGGAGATTTGCGCACTCAGCTGTTGCGGAGGCTGTGCACTGGCAGGGAGAGATTTGCACACTCAGCTGTTGCGGAGGCTGTGCACTGGCAGGGAGAGATTTACACACTCAGCTGTTGCGGAGGCTGTGCACTGGCAGGGAGAGATTTACACACTCAGCTGTTGCGGAGGCTGTGCACTGGCAGGGAGAGACTTACACACTCAGCTTTTGCGGAGGCTGTGCACTGGCAGGGAGAGATTTGCACACTCAGCTGTTGTGGAGGCTGTGCACTGGCAGGGAGAGATTTGCACACTCAGCTGTTGCGGAGGTTGTGCACTGGCAGGGAGAGATTTGCACATTCAGCTGTTGCGGAGGCTGTGCACTGGCAGGGGGAGATTTGCACACTCTGCTGTTGGGGAGGCTGTGAACTGGCAAGGGGAGAGTTGCACACTCAGCTGCTGGGGAGGCTGTGCACTGGCAGGGAGAGATTTGCACACTCAGCTGTTGGGGAGGCTGTGCACTGGCAAGGAGAGATTTGCACACTTAGCTGCTGGGGAGGCTGTGCACTGGCAGGGAGAGATTTGCACACTCAGCTGTTGCGGAGGCTGTGAACTGGCAGGGGGAGATTTGCACACTCAGCTGCTGGGGAGGCTGTGCACTGGCAGGGAGAGATTTGCACACTCAGCTGTTGGGGAGGCTGTGCACTGGCAGGGGGATATTTGCACACTCAGCTGTTGGGGAGGCTGTGAACTGGCAGGGGGAGATTTGCACACTCAGCTGCTGGGGAGGCTGTGCACTGGCAGGGAGAGATTTGCACACTCAGCTGTTGGGGAGGCTGTGCACTGGCAGGGAGAGATTTGCACATTCAGCTGTTGCGGAGGCTGTGCACTGGCAGGGGGAGATTTGCACACTCTGCTGTTGGGGACGCTGTGAACTGGCAGGGGGAGATTTGCACACTCTGCTGTTGGGGACGCTGTGAACTGGCAAGGGGAGAGTTGCACACTCAGCTGCTGGGGAGGCTGTGCACTGGCAGGGGGAGATTTGCACACTCAGCTGTTGGGGGGGCTGTGCACTGGCAGGGGGAGATTTGCGCACTCAGCTGTTGCGGAGGCTGTGCACTGGCAGGGAGAGATTTGCACACTCAGTTGTTGCGGAGACTGTGCACTGGCAGGGAGAAATTTGCACACTCAGCTGCTGGGGAGGCTGTGCACTGGCTGGGAGAGATTTGCACACTCAGCTGTTGCGGAGGCTGTGCACTGGCAGGGGGAGATTTGCACACTCAGCTGTTGGGGGGGCTGTGCACTGGCAGGGGGAGATTTGCGCACTCAGCTGTTGCGGAGGCTGTGCACTGGCAGGGAGAGATTTGCACACTCAGCTGTTGCGGAGGCTGTGCACTGGCAGGGAGAGATTTGCACACTCAACTGTTGCGGAGGCTGTGCACTGGCAGGGGGAGATTTGCACACTCAGCTGTTGGGGAGGCTGTGCACTGGCAGGAAGAGATTTGCACACTCAGCTATTGCGGAGGCTGTGCACTGGCAGGGGGATATTTGCACACTCAGCTGTTGGGGAGGCTGTGAACTGGCAGGGGGAGATTTGCACACTCAGCTGCTGGGGAGGCTGTGCACTGGCAGGGAGAGATTTGCACACTCAGCTGTTGGGGAGGCTGTGCACTGGCAGGGAGAGATTTGCACACTCAGCTGTTGTGGAGGCTGTGCACTGGCAGGGAGAGATTTGCACACTCAGCTGTTGCGGAGGTTGTGCACTGGCAGGGAGAGATTTGCACATTCAGCTGTTGCGGAGGCTGTGCACTGGCAGGGGGAGATTTGCACACTCTGCTGTTGGGGACGCTGTGAACTGGCAGGGGGAGATTTGCACACTCTGCTGTTGGGGACGCTGTGAACTGGCAAGGGGAGAGTTGCACACTCAGCTGCTGGGGAGGCTGTGCACTGGCAGGGAGAGATTTGCACACTTAGCTGCTGGGGAGGCTGTGCAGTGGCAGGGAGTGATTTGCACACTCAGCTGTTGCGGAGGCTGTGCACTGGCAGGGAGAGATTTGCACACTCAGTTGTTGCGGAGACTGTGCACTGGCAGGGAGAAATTTGCACACTCAGCTGCTGGGGAGGCTGTGCACTGGCAGGGAGAGATTTGCACACTCAGCTGTTGGGGAGGCTGTGCACTGGCAGGGAGAGATTTGCACATTCAGCTGTTGCGGAGGCTGTGCACTGGCAGGGGGAGATTTGCACACTCTGCTGTTGGGGACGCTGTGAACTGGCAGGGGGAGATTTGCACACTCTGCTGTTGGGGACGCTGTGAACTGGCAAGGGGAGAGTTGCACACTCAGCTGCTGGGGAGGCTGTGCACTGGCAGGGGGAGATTTGCACACTCAGCTGTTGGGGGGGCTGTGCACTGGCAGGGGGAGATTTGCGCACTCAGCTGTTGCGGAGGCTGTGCACTGGCAGGGAGAGATTTGCACACTCAGTTGTTGCGGAGACTGTGCACTGGCAGGGAGAAATTTGCACACTCAGCTGCTGGGGAGGCTGTGCACTGGCTGGGAGAGATTTGCACACTCAGCTGTTGCGGAGGCTGTGCACTGGCAGGGGGAGATTTGCACACTCAGCTGTTGGGGGGGCTGTGCACTGGCAGGGGGAGATTTGCGCACTCAGCTGTTGCGGAGGCTGTGCACTGGCAGGGAGAGATTTGCACACTCAGCTGTTGCGGAGGCTGTGCACTGGCAGGGAGAGATTTGCACACTCAACTGTTGCGGAGGCTGTGCACTGGCAGGGGGAGATTTGCACACTCAGCTGTTGGGGAGGCTGTGCACTGGCAGGAAGAGATTTGCACACTCAGCTATTGCGGAGGCTGTGCACTGGCAGGGGGATATTTGCACACTCAGCTGTTGGGGAGGCTGTGAACTGGCAGGGGGAGATTTGCACACTCAGCTGCTGGGGAGGCTGTGCACTGGCAGGGAGAGATTTGCACACTCAGCTGTTGGGGAGGCTGTGCACTGGCAGGGAGAGATTTGCACACTCAGCTGTTGTGGAGGCTGTGCACTGGCAGGGAGAGATTTGCACACTCAGCTGTTGCGGAGGTTGTGCACTGGCAGGGAGAGATTTGCACATTCAGCTGTTGCGGAGGCTGTGCACTGGCAGGGGGAGATTTGCACACTCTGCTGTTGGGGACGCTGTGAACTGGCAGGGGGAGATTTGCACACTCTGCTGTTGGGGACGCTGTGAACTGGCAAGGGGAGAGTTGCACACTCAGCTGCTGGGGAGGCTGTGCACTGGCAGGGAGAGATTTGCACACTTAGCTGCTGGGGAGGCTGTGCAGTGGCAGGGAGTGATTTGCACACTCAGCTGTTGCGGAGGCTGTGCACTGGCAGGGAGAGATTTGCACACTCAGTTGTTGCGGAGACTGTGCACTGGCAGGGAGAAATTTGCACACTCAGCTGCTGGGGAGGCTGTGCACTGGCTGGGAGAGATTTGCACACTCAGCTGTTGCGGAGGCTGTGCACTGGCAGGGAGAGACTTACACACTCAGCTTTTGCGGAGGCTGTGCACTGGCAGGGAGAGATTTGCACACTCAGCTGTTGTGGAGGCTGTGCACTGGCAGGGAGAGATTTGCACACTCAGCTGTTGCGGAGGTTGTGCACTGGCAGGGAGAGATTTGCACATTCAGCTGTTGCGGAGGCTGTGCACTGGCAGGGGGAGATTTGCACACTCTGCTGTTGGGGAGGCTGTGAACTGGCAAGGGGAGAGTTGCACACTCAGCTGCTGGGGAGGCTGTGCACTGGCAGGGAGAGATTTGCACACTCAGCTGTTGGGGAGGCTGTGCACTGGCAAGGAGAGATTTGCACACTTAGCTGCTGGGGAGGCTGTGCACTGGCAGGGAGAGATTTGCACACTCAGCTGTTGCGGAGGCTGTGCACTGGCAGGGAGAGATTTGCACACTCAGTTGTTGCGGAGACTGTGCACTGGCAGGGAGAGATTTGCACACTCAGTTGTTGCGGAGACTGTGCACTGGCAGGGAGAGATTTGCACACTCAGCTGCTGGGGAGGCTGTGCACTGGCTGGGAGAGATTTGCACACTCAGCTGTTGCGGAGGCTGTGCACTGGCAGGGGGAGATTTGCACACTCAGCTGTTGGGGGGGCTGTGCACTGGCAGGGGGAGATTTGCGCACTCAGCTGTTGCGGAGGCTGTGCACTGGCAGGGGGATATTTGCACACTCAGCTGTTGGGGAGGCTGTGAACTGGCAGGGGGAGATTTGCACACTCAGCTGCTGGGGAGGCTGTGCACTGGCAGGGAGAGATTTGCACACTCAGCTGTTGGGGAGGCTGTGCACTGGCAGGGGGATATTTGCACACTCAGCTGTTGGGGAGGCTGTGAACTGGCAGGGGGAGATTTGCACACTCAGCTGCTGGGGAGGCTGTGCACTGGCAGGGAGAGATTTGCACACTCAGCTGTTGGGGAGGCTGTGCACTGGCAGGGGGATATTTGCACACTCAGCTGTTGGGGAGGCTGTGAACTGGCAGGGGGAGATTTGCACACTCAGCTGCTGGGGAGGCTGTGCACTGGCAGGGAGAGATTTGCACACTCAGCTGTTGGGGAGGCTGTGCACTGGCAGGGAGAGATTTGCACACTCAGCTGTTGTGGAGGCTGTGCACTGGCAGGGAGAGATTTGCACACTCAGCTGTTGCGGAGGTTGTGCACTGGCAGGGAGAGATTTGCACATTCAGCTGTTGCGGAGGCTGTGCACTGGCAGGGGGAGATTTGCACACTCTGCTGTTGGGGACGCTGTGAACTGGCAGGGGGAGATTTGCACACTCTGCTGTTGGGGACGCTGTGAACTGGCAAGGGGAGAGTTGCACACTCAGCTGCTGGGGAGGCTGTGCACTGGCAGGGAGAGATTTGCACACTTAGCTGCTGGGGAGGCTGTGCAGTGGCAGGGAGTGATTTGCACACTCAGCTGTTGCGGAGGCTGTGCACTGGCAGGGAGAGATTTGCACACTCAGTTGTTGCGGAGACTGTGCACTGGCAGGGAGAAATTTGCACACTCAGCTGCTGGGGAGGCTGTGCACTGGCTGGGAGAGATTTGCACACTCAGCTGTTGCGGAGGCTGTGCACTGGCAGGGGGAGATTTGCACACTCAGCTGTTGGGGGGGCTGTGCACTGGCAGGGGGAGATTTGCGCACTCAGCTGTTGCGGAGGCTGTGCACTGGCAGGGAGAGATTTGCACACTCAGCTGCTGGGGAGGCTGTGCACTGGCTGGGAGAGATTTGCACACTCAGCTGTTGCGGAGGCTGTGCACTGGCAGGGGGAGATTTGCACACTCAGCTGTTGGGGGGGCTGTGCACTGGCAGGGGGAGATTTGCGCACTCAGCTGTTGCGGAGGCTGTGCACTGGCAGGGAGAGATTTGCACACTCAGCTGTTGCGGAGGCTGTGCACTGGCAGGGAGAGATTTACACACTCAGCTGTTGCGGAGGCTGTGCACTGGCAGGGAGAGATTTACACACTCAGCTGTTGCGGAGGCTGTGCACTGGCAGGGAGAGACTTACACACTCAGCTTTTGCGGAGGCTGTGCACTGGCAGGGAGAGATTTGCACACTCAGCTGTTGTGGAGGCTGTGCACTGGCAGGGAGAGATTTGCACACTCAGCTGTTGCGGAGGTTGTGCACTGGCAGGGAGAGATTTCACATTCAGCTGTTGCGGAGGCTGTGCACTGGCAGGGGGAGATTTGCACACTCTGCTGTTGGGGAGGCTGTGAACTGGCAAGGGGAGAGTTGCACACTCAGCTGCTGGGGAGGCTGTGCACTGGCAGGGAGAGATTTGCACACTCAGCTGTTGGGGAGGCTGTGCACTGGCAAGGAGAGATTTGCACACTTAGCTGCTGGGGAGGCTGTGCACTGGCAGGGAGAGATTTGCACACTCAGCTGTTGCGGAGGCTGTGAACTGGCAGGGGGAGATTTGCACACTCAGCTGCTGGGGAGGCTGTGCACTGGCAGGGAGAGATTTGCACACTCAGCTGTTGGGGAGGCTGTGCACTGGCAGGGGGATATTTGCACACTCAGCTGTTGGGGAGGCTGTGAACTGGCAGGGGGAGATTTGCACACTCAGCTGCTGGGGAGGCTGTGCACTGGCAGGGAGAGATTTGCACACTCAGCTGTTGGGGAGGCTGTGCACTGGCAGGGAGAGATTTGCACATTCAGCTGTTGCGGAGGCTGTGCACTGGCAGGGGGAGATTTGCACACTCTGCTGTTGGGGACGCTGTGAACTGGCAGGGGGAGATTTGCACACTCTGCTGTTGGGGACGCTGTGAACTGGCAAGGGGAGAGTTGCACACTCAGCTGCTGGGGAGGCTGTGCACTGGCAAGGGGAGATTTGCACACTCAGCTGTTGGGGGGGCTGTGCACTGGCAGGGGGAGATTTGCGCACTCAGCTGTTGCGGAGGCTGTGCACTGGCAGGGAGAGATTTGCACACTCAGTTGTTGCGGAGACTGTGCACTGGCAGGGAGAAATTTGCACACTCAGCTGCTGGGGAGGCTGTGCACTGGCTGGGAGAGATTTGCACACTCAGCTGTTGCGGAGGCTGTGCACTGGCAGGGGGAGATTTGCACACTCAGCTGTTGGGGGGGCTGTGCACTGGCAGGGGGAGATTTGCGCACTCAGCTGTTGCGGAGGCTGTGCACTGGCAGGGAGAGATTTGCACACTCAGCTGTTGCGGAGGCTGTGCACTGGCAGGGAGAGATTTGCACACTCAACTGTTGCGGAGGCTGTGCACTGGCAGGGGGAGATTTGCACACTCAGCTGTTGGGGAGGCTGTGCACTGGCAGGAAGAGATTTGCACACTCAGCTATTGCGGAGGCTGTGCACTGGCAGGGGGATATTTGCACACTCAGCTGTTGGGGAGGCTGTGAACTGGCAGGGGGAGATTTGCACACTCAGCTGCTGGGGAGGCTGTGCACTGGCAGGGAGAGATTTGCACACTCAGCTGTTGGGGAGGCTGTGCACTGGCAGGGAGAGATTTGCACACTCAGCTGTTGTGGAGGCTGTGCACTGGCAGGGAGAGATTTGCACACTCAGCTGTTGCGGAGGTTGTGCACTGGCAGGGAGAGATTTGCACATTCAGCTGTTGCGGAGGCTGTGCACTGGCAGGGGGAGATTTGCACACTCTGCTGTTGGGGACGCTGTGAACTGGCAGGGGGAGATTTGCACACTCTGCTGTTGGGGACGCTGTGAACTGGCAAGGGGAGAGTTGCACACTCAGCTGCTGGGGAGGCTGTGCACTGGCAGGGAGAGATTTGCACACTTAGCTGCTGGGGAGGCTGTGCAGTGGCAGGGAGTGATTTGCACACTCAGCTGTTGCGGAGGCTGTGCACTGGCAGGGAGAGATTTGCACACTCAGTTGTTGCGGAGACTGTGCACTGGCAGGGAGAAATTTGCACACTCAGCTGCTGGGGAGGCTGTGCACTGGCTGGGAGAGATTTGCACACTCAGCTGTTGCGGAGGCTGTGCACTGGCAGGGGGAGATTTGCACACTCAGCTGTTGGGGGGGCTGTGCACTGGCAGGGGGAGATTTGCGCACTCAGCTGTTGCGGAGGCTGTGCACTGGCAGGGAGAGATTTGCACACTCAGCTGCTGGGGAGGCTGTGCACTGGCTGGGAGAGATTTGCACACTCAGCTGTTGCGGAGGCTGTGCACTGGCAGGGGGAGATTTGCACACTCAGCTGTTGGGGGGGCTGTGCACTGGCAGGGGGAGATTTGCGCACTCAGCTGTTGCGGAGGCTGTGCACTGGCAGGGAGAGATTTGCACACTCAGCTGTTGCGGAGGCTGTGCACTGGCAGGGAGAGATTTACACACTCAGCTGTTGCGGAGGCTGTGCACTGGCAGGGAGAGATTTACACACTCAGCTGTTGCGGAGGCTGTGCACTGGCAGGGAGAGACTTACACACTCAGCTTTTGCGGAGGCTGTGCACTGGCAGGGAGAGATTTGCACACTCAGCTGTTGTGGAGGCTGTGCACTGGCAGGGAGAGATTTGCACACTCAGCTGTTGCGGAGGTTGTGCACTGGCAGGGAGAGATTTGCACATTCAGCTGTTGCGGAGGCTGTGCACTGGCAGGGGGAGATTTGCACACTCTGCTGTTGGGGAGGCTGTGAACTGGCAAGGGGAGAGTTGCACACTCAGCTGCTGGGGAGGCTGTGCACTGGCAGGGAGAGATTTGCACACTGAGCTGTTGGGGAGGCTGTGCACTGGCAAGGAGAGATTTGCACACTTAGCTGTTGCGGAGGCTGTGCACTGGCAGGGGGAGATTTGCACACTCTGC
Source organism: Mobula birostris (assembly GCF_030028105.1). Classification (NCBI taxonomy): domain Eukaryota; kingdom Metazoa; phylum Chordata; class Chondrichthyes; order Myliobatiformes; family Myliobatidae; genus Mobula; species Mobula birostris. The sequence goes on along the minus strand of NW_027278534.1, from coordinate 31,997 downwards.
TGTTGGGGACGCTGTGAACTGGCAGGGGGAGATTTGCACACTCTGCTGTTGGGGACGCTGTGAACTGGCAAGGGGAGAGTTGCACACTCAGCTGCTGGGGAGGCTGTGCACTGGCAGGGAGAGATTTGCACACTTAGCTGCTGGGGAGGCTGTGCAGTGGCAGGGAGTGATTTGCACACTCAGCTGTTGCGGAGGCTGTGCACTGGCAGGGAGAGATTTGCACACTCAGTTGTTGCGGAGACTGTGCACTGGCAGGGAGAAATTTGCACACTCAGCTGCTGGGGAGGCTGTGCACTGGCTGGGAGAGATTTGCACACTCAGCTGTTGCGGAGGCTGTGCACTGGCAGGGAGAGACTTACACACTCAGCTTTTGCGGAGGCTGTGCACTGGCAGGGAGAGATTTGCACACTCAGCTGTTGTGGAGGCTGTGCACTGGCAGGGAGAGATTTGCACACTCAGCTGTTGCGGAGGTTGTGCACTGGCAGGGAGAGATTTGCACATTCAGCTGTTGCGGAGGCTGTGCACTGGCAGGGGGAGATTTGCACACTCTGCTGTTGGGGAGGCTGTGAACTGGCAAGGGGAGAGTTGCACACTCAGCTGCTGGGGAGGCTGTGCACTGGCAGGGAGAGATTTGCACACTCAGCTGTTGGGGAGGCTGTGCACTGGCAAGGAGAGATTTGCACACTTAGCTGCTGGGGAGGCTGTGCACTGGCAGGGAGAGATTTGCACACTCAGCTGTTGCGGAGGCTGTGCACTGGCAGGGAGAGATTTGCACACTCAGTTGTTGCGGAGACTGTGCACTGGCAGGGAGAGATTTGCACACTCAGTTGTTGCGGAGACTGTGCACTGGCAGGGAGAGATTTGCACACTCAGCTGCTGGGGAGGCTGTGCACTGGCTGGGAGAGATTTGCACACTCAGCTGTTGCGGAGGCTGTGCACTGGCAGGGGGAGATTTGCACACTCAGCTGTTGGGGGGGGCTGTGCACTGGCAGGGGGAGATTTGCGCACTCAGCTGTTGCGGAGGCTGTGCACTGGCAGGGGGATATTTGCACACTCAGCTGTTGGGGAGGCTGTGAACTGGCAGGGGGAGATTTGCACACTCAGCTGCTGGGGAGGCTGTGCACTGGCAGGGAGAGATTTGCACACTCAGCTGTTGGGGAGGCTGTGCACTGGCAGGGGGATATTTGCACACTCAGCTGTTGGGGAGGCTGTGAACTGGCAGGGGGAGATTTGCACACTCAGCTGCTGGGGAGGCTGTGCACTGGCAGGGAGAGATTTGCACACTCAGCTGTTGGGGAGGCTGTGCACTGGCAGGGGGATATTTGCACACTCAGCTGTTGGGGAGGCTGTGAACTGGCAGGGGGAGATTTGCACACTCAGCTGCTGGGGAGGCTGTGCACTGGCAGGGAGAGATTTGCACACTCAGCTGTTGGGGAGGCTGTGCACTGGCAGGGAGAGATTTGCACACTCAGCTGTTGTGGAGGCTGTGCACTGGCAGGGAGAGATTTGCACACTCAGCTGTTGCGGAGGTTGTGCACTGGCAGGGAGAGATTTGCACATTCAGCTGTTGCGGAGGCTGTGCACTGGCAGGGGGAGATTTGCACACTCTGCTGTTGGGGACGCTGTGAACTGGCAGGGGGAGATTTGCACACTCTGCTGTTGGGGACGCTGTGAACTGGCAAGGGGAGAGTTGCACACTCAGCTGCTGGGGAGGCTGTGCACTGGCAGGGAGAGATTTGCACACTTAGCTGTTGGGGGGGCTGTGCACTGGCAGGGGGAGATTTGCGCACTCAGCTGTTGCGGAGGCTGTGCACTGGCAGGGAGAGATTTGCACACTCAGCTGTTGCGGAGGCTGTGCACTGGCAGGGAGAGATTTACACACTCAGCTGTTGCGGAGGCTGTGCACTGGCAGGGAGAGATTTACACACTCAGCTGTTGCGGAGGCTGTGCACTGGCAGGGAGAGACTTACACACTCAGCTTTTGCGGAGGCTGTGCACTGGCAGGGAGAGATTTGCACACTCAGCTGTTGTGGAGGCTGTGCACTGGCAGGGAGAGATTTGCACACTCAGCTGTTGCGGAGGTTGTGCACTGGCAGGGAGAGATTTGCACATTCAGCTGTTGCGGAGGCTGTGCACTGGCAGGGGGAGATTTGCACACTCTGCTGTTGGGGAGGCTGTGAACTGGCAAGGGGAGAGTTGCACACTCAGCTGCTGGGGAGGCTGTGCACTGGCAGGGAGAGATTTGCACACTCAGCTGTTGGGGAGGCTGTGCACTGGCAAGGAGAGATTTGCACACTTAGCTGCTGGGGAGGCTGTGCACTGGCAGGGAGAGATTTGCACACTCAGCTGTTGCGGAGGCTGTGAACTGGCAGGGGGAGATTTGCACACTCAGCTGCTGGGGAGGCTGTGCACTGGCAGGGAGAGATTTGCACACTCAGCTGTTGGGGAGGCTGTGCACTGGCAGGGGGATATTTGCACACTCAGCTGTTGGGGAGGCTGTGAACTGGCAGGGGGAGATTTGCACACTCAGCTGCTGGGGAGGCTGTGCACTGGCAGGGAGAGATTTGCACACTCAGCTGTTGGGGAGGCTGTGCACTGGCAGGGAGAGATTTGCACATTCAGCTGTTGCGGAGGCTGTGCACTGGCAGGGGGAGATTTGCACACTCTGCTGTTGGGGACGCTGTGAACTGGCAGGGGGAGATTTGCACACTCTGCTGTTGGGGACGCTGTGAACTGGCAAGGGGAGAGTTGCACACTCAGCTGCTGGGGAGGCTGTGCACTGGCAGGGGGAGATTTGCACACTCAGCTGTTGGGGGGGCTGTGCACTGGCAGGGGGAGATTTGCGCACTCAGCTGTTGCGGAGGCTGTGCACTGGCAGGGAGAGATTTGCACACTCAGTTGTTGCGGAGACTGTGCACTGGCAGGGAGAAATTTGCACACTCAGCTGCTGGGGAGGCTGTGCACTGGCTGGGAGAGATTTGCACACTCAGCTGTTGCGGAGGCTGTGCACTGGCAGGGGGAGATTTGCACACTCAGCTGTTGGGGGGGCTGTGCACTGGCAGGGGGAGATTTGCGCACTCAGCTGTTGCGGAGGCTGTGCACTGGCAGGGAGAGATTTGCACACTCAGCTGTTGCGGAGGCTGTGCACTGGCAGGGAGAGATTTGCACACTCAACTGTTGCGGAGGCTGTGCACTGGCAGGGGGAGATTTGCACACTCAGCTGTTGGGGAGGCTGTGCACTGGCAGGAAGAGATTTGCACACTCAGCTATTGCGGAGGCTGTGCACTGGCAGGGGGATATTTGCACACTCAGCTGTTGGGGAGGCTGTGAACTGGCAGGGGGAGATTTGCACACTCAGCTGCTGGGGAGGCTGTGCACTGGCAGGGAGAGATTTGCACACTCAGCTGTTGGGGAGGCTGTGCACTGGCAGGGAGAGATTTGCACACTCAGCTGTTGTGGAGGCTGTGCACTGGCAGGGAGAGATTTGCACACTCAGCTGTTGCGGAGGTTGTGCACTGGCAGGGAGAGATTTGCACATTCAGCTGTTGCGGAGGCTGTGCACTGGCAGGGGGAGATTTGCACACTCTGCTGTTGGGGACGCTGTGAACTGGCAGCGGGAGATTTGCACACTCTGCTGTTGGGGACGCTGTGAACTGGCAAGGGGAGAGTTGCACACTCAGCTGCTGGGGAGGCTGTGCACTGGCAGGGAGAGATTTGCACACTTAGCTGCTGGGGAGGCTGTGCAGTGGCAGGGAGTGATTTGCACACTCAGCTGTTGCGGAGGCTGTGCACTGGCAGGGAGAGATTTGCACACTCAGTTGTTGCGGAGACTGTGCACTGGCAGGGAGAAATTTGCACACTCAGCTGCTGGGGAGGCTGTGCACTGGCAGGGAGAGATTTGCACACTCAGCTGTTGGGGAGGCTGTGCACTGGCAGGGAGAGATTTGCACATTCAGCTGTTGCGGAGGCTGTGCACTGGCAGGGGGAGATTTGCACACTCTGCTGTTGGGGACGCTGTGAACTGGCAGGGGGAGATTTGCACACTCTGCTGTTGGGGACGCTGTGAACTGGCAAGGGGAGAGTTGCACACTCAGCTGCTGGGGAGGCTGTGCACTGGCAGGGGGAGATTTGCACACTCAGCTGTTGGGGGGGCTGTGCACTGGCAGGGGGAGATTTGCGCACTCAGCTGTTGCGGAGGCTGTGCACTGGCAGGGAGAGATTTGCACACTCAGTTGTTGCGGAGACTGTGCACTGGCAGGGAGAAATTTGCACACTCAGCTGCTGGGGAGGCTGTGCACTGGCTGGGAGAGATTTGCACACTCAGCTGTTGCGGAGGCTGTGCACTGGCAGGAAGAGATTTGCACACTCAGCTGTTGGGGGGGCTGTGCACTGGCAGGGGGAGATTTGCGCACTCAGCTGTTGCGGAGGCTGTGCACTGGCAGGGAGAGATTTGCACACTCAGCTGTTGCGGAGGCTGTGCACTGGCAGGGAGAGATTTGCACACTCAGCTGTTGCGGAGGTTGTGCACTGGCAGGGAGAGATTTGCACATTCAGCTGTTGCGGAGGCTGTGCACTGGCAGGGGGAGATTTGCACACTCTGCTGTTGGGGACGCTGTGAACTGGCAGGGGGAGATTTGCACACTCTGCTGTTGGGGACGCTGTGAACTGGCAAGGGGAGAGTTGCACACTCAGCTGCTGGGGAGGCTGTGCACTGGCAGGGAGAGATTTGCACACTTAGCTGCTGGGGAGGCTGTGCAGTGGCAGGGAGTGATTTGCACACTCAGCTGTTGCGGAGGCTGTGCACTGGCAGGGAGAGATTTGCACACTCAGTTGTTGCGGAGACTGTGCACTGGCAGGGAGAAATTTGCACACTCAGCTGCTGGGGAGGCTGTGCACTGGCTGGGAGAGATTTGCACACTCAGCTGTTGCGGAGGCTGTGCACTGGCAGGGAGAGACTTACACACTCAGCTTTTGCGGAGGCTGTGCACTGGCAGGGAGAGATTTGCACACTCAGCTGTTGTGGAGGCTGTGCACTGGCAGGGAGAGATTTGCACACTCAGCTGTTGCGGAGGTTGTGCACTGGCAGGGAGAGATTTGCACATTCAGCTGTTGCGGAGGCTGTGCACTGGCAGGGGGAGATTTGCACACTCTGCTGTTGGGGAGGCTGTGAACTGGCAAGGGGAGAGTTGCACACTCAGCTGCTGGGGAGGCTGTGCACTGGCAGGGAGAGATTTGCACACTCAGCTGTTGGGGAGGCTGTGCACTGGCAAGGAGAGATTTGCACACTTAGCTGCTGGGGAGGCTGTGCACTGGCAGGGAGAGATTTGCACACTCAGCTGTTGCGGAGGCTGTGCACTGGCAGGGAGAGATTTGCACACTCAGTTGTTGCGGAGACTGTGCACTGGCAGGGAGAGATTTGCACACTCAGTTGTTGCGGAGACTGTGCACTGGCAGGGAGAGATTTGCACACTCAGCTGCTGGGGAGGCTGTGCACTGGCTGGGAGAGATTTGCACACTCAGCTGTTGCGGAGGCTGTGCACTGGCAGGGGGAGATTTGCACACTCAGCTGTTGGGGGGGCTGTGCACTGGCAGGGGGAGATTTGCGCACTCAGCTGTTGCGGAGGCTGTGCACTGGCAGGGGGATATTTGCACACTCAGCTGTTGGGGAGGCTGTGAACTGGCAGGGGGAGATTTGCACACTCAGCTGCTGGGGAGGCTGTGCACTGGCAGGGAGAGATTTGCACACTCAGCTGTTGGGGAGGCTGTGCACTGGCAGGGGGATATTTGCACACTCAGCTGTTGGGGAGGCTGTGAACTGGCAGGGGGAGATTTGCACACTCAGCTGCTGGGGAGGCTGTGCACTGGCAGGGAGAGATTTGCACACTCAGCTGTTGGGGAGGCTGTGCACTGGCAGGGGGATATTTGCACACTCAGCTGTTGGGGAGGCTGTGAACTGGCAGGGGGAGATTTGCACACTCAGCTGCTGGGGAGGCTGTGCACTGGCAGGGAGAGATTTGCACACTCAGCTGTTGGGGAGGCTGTGCACTGGCAGGGAGAGATTTGCACACTCAGCTGTTGTGGAGGCTGTGCACTGGCAGGGAGAGATTTGCACACTCAGCTGTTGCGGAGGTTGTGCACTGGCAGGGAGAGATTTGCACATTCAGCTGTTGCGGAGGCTGTGCACTGGCAGGGGGAGATTTGCACACTCTGCTGTTGGGGACGCTGTGAACTGGCAGGGGGAGATTTGCACACTCTGCTGTTGGGGACGCTGTGAACTGGCAAGGGGAGAGTTGCACACTCAGCTGCTGGGGAGGCTGTGCACTGGCAGGGAGAGATTTGCACACTTAGCTGCTGGGGAGGCTGTGCAGTGGCAGGGAGTGATTTGCACACTCAGCTGTTGCGGAGGCTGTGCACTGGCAGGGAGAGATTTGCACACTCAGTTGTTGCGGAGACTGTGCACTGGCAGGGAGAAATTTGCACACTCAGCTGCTGGGGAGGCTGTGCACTGGCTGGGAGAGATTTGCACACTCAGCTGTTGCGGAGGCTGTGCACTGGCAGGGGGAGATTTGCACACTCAGCTGTTGGGGGGGCTGTGCACTGGCAGGGGGAGATTTGCGCACTCAGCTGTTGCGGAGGCTGTGCACTGGCAGGGAGAGATTTGCACACTCAGCTGCTGGGGAGGCTGTGCACTGGCTGGGAGAGATTTGCACACTCAGCTGTTGCGGAGGCTGTGCACTGGCAGGGGGAGATTTGCACACTCAGCTGTTGGGGGGGCTGTGCACTGGCAGGGGGAGATTTGCGCACTCAGCTGTTGCGGAGGCTGTGCACTGGCAGGGAGAGATTTGCACACTCAGCTGTTGCGGAGGCTGTGCACTGGCAGGGAGAGATTTACACACTCAGCTGTTGCGGAGGCTGTGCACTGGCAGGGAGAGATTTACACACTCAGCTGTTGCGGAGGCTGTGCACTGGCAGGGAGAGACTTACACACTCAGCTTTTGCGGAGGCTGTGCACTGGCAGGGAGAGATTTGCACACTCAGCTGTTGTGGAGGCTGTGCACTGGCAGGGAGAGATTTGCACACTCAGCTGTTGCGGAGGTTGTGCACTGGCAGGGAGAGATTTCACATTCAGCTGTTGCGGAGGCTGTGCACTGGCAGGGGGAGATTTGCACACTCTGCTGTTGGGGAGGCTGTGAACTGGCAAGGGGAGAGTTGCACACTCAGCTGCTGGGGAGGCTGTGCACTGGCAGGGAGAGATTTGCACACTCAGCTGTTGGGGAGGCTGTGCACTGGCAAGGAGAGATTTGCACACTTAGCTGCTGGGGAGGCTGTGCACTGGCAGGGAGAGATTTGCACACTCAGCTGTTGCGGAGGCTGTGAACTGGCAGGGGGAGATTTGCACACTCAGCTGCTGGGGAGGCTGTGCACTGGCAGGGAGAGATTTGCACACTCAGCTGTTGGGGAGGCTGTGCACTGGCAGGGGGATATTTGCACACTCAGCTGTTGGGGAGGCTGTGAACTGGCAGGGGGAGATTTGCACACTCAGCTGCTGGGGAGGCTGTGCACTGGCAGGGAGAGATTTGCACACTCAGCTGTTGGGGAGGCTGTGCACTGGCAGGGAGAGATTTGCACATTCAGCTGTTGCGGAGGCTGTGCACTGGCAGGGGGAGATTTGCACACTCTGCTGTTGGGGACGCTGTGAACTGGCAGGGGGAGATTTGCACACTCTGCTGTTGGGGACGCTGTGAACTGGCAAGGGGAGAGTTGCACACTCAGCTGCTGGGGAGGCTGTGCACTGGCAGGGGGAGATTTGCACACTCAGCTGTTGGGGGGGCTGTGCACTGGCAGGGGGAGATTTGCGCACTCAGCTGTTGCGGAGGCTGTGCACTGGCAGGGAGAGATTTGCACACTCAGTTGTTGCGGAGACTGTGCACTGGCAGGGAGAAATTTGCACACTCAGCTGCTGGGGAGGCTGTGCACTGGCTGGGAGAGATTTGCACACTCAGCTGTTGCGGAGGCTGTGCACTGGCAGGGGGAGATTTGCACACTCAGCTGTTGGGGGGGCTGTGCACTGGCAGGGGGAGATTTGCGCACTCAGCTGTTGCGGAGGCTGTGCACTGGCAGGGAGAGATTTGCACACTCAGCTGTTGCGGAGGCTGTGCACTGGCAGGGAGAGATTTGCACACTCAACTGTTGCGGAGGCTGTGCACTGGCAGGGGGAGATTTGCACACTCAGCTGTTGGGGAGGCTGTGCACTGGCAGGAAGAGATTTGCACACTCAGCTATTGCGGAGGCTGTGCACTGGCAGGGGGATATTTGCACACTCAGCTGTTGGGGAGGCTGTGAACTGGCAGGGGGAGATTTGCACACTCAGCTGCTGGGGAGGCTGTGCACTGGCAGGGAGAGATTTGCACACTCAGCTGTTGGGGAGGCTGTGCACTGGCAGGGAGAGATTTGCACACTCAGCTGTTGTGGAGGCTGTGCACTGGCAGGGAGAGATTTGCACACTCAGCTGTTGCGGAGGTTGTGCACTGGCAGGGAGAGATTTGCACATTCAGCTGTTGCGGAGGCTGTGCACTGGCAGGGGGAGATTTGCACACTCTGCTGTTGGGGACGCTGTGAACTGGCAGGGGGAGATTTGCACACTCTGCTGTTGGGGACGCTGTGAACTGGCAAGGGGAGAGTTGCACACTCAGCTGCTGGGGAGGCTGTGCACTGGCAGGGAGAGATTTGCACACTTAGCTGCTGGGGAGGCTGTGCAGTGGCAGGGAGTGATTTGCACACTCAGCTGTTGCGGAGGCTGTGCACTGGCAGGGAGAGATTTGCACACTCAGTTGTTGCGGAGACTGTGCACTGGCAGGGAGAAATTTGCACACTCAGCTGCTGGGGAGGCTGTGCACTGGCTGGGAGAGATTTGCACACTCAGCTGTTGCGGAGGCTGTGCACTGGCAGGGGGAGATTTGCACACTCAGCTGTTGGGGGGGCTGTGCACTGGCAGGGGGAGATTTGCGCACTCAGCTGTTGCGGAGGCTGTGCACTGGCAGGGAGAGATTTGCACACTCAGCTGCTGGGGAGGCTGTGCACTGGCTGGGAGAGATTTGCACACTCAGCTGTTGCGGAGGCTGTGCACTGGCAGGGGGAGATTTGCACACTCAGCTGTTGGGGGGGCTGTGCACTGGCAGGGGGAGATTTGCGCACTCAGCTGTTGCGGAGGCTGTGCACTGGCAGGGAGAGATTTGCACACTCAGCTGTTGCGGAGGCTGTGCACTGGCAGGGAGAGATTTACACACTCAGCTGTTGCGGAGGCTGTGCACTGGCAGGGAGAGATTTACACACTCAGCTGTTGCGGAGGCTGTGCACTGGCAGGGAGAGACTTACACACTCAGCTTTTGCGGAGGCTGTGCACTGGCAGGGAGAGATTTGCACACTCAGCTGTTGTGGAGGCTGTGCACTGGCAGGGAGAGATTTGCACACTCAGCTGTTGCGGAGGTTGTGCACTGGCAGGGAGAGATTTGCACATTCAGCTGTTGCGGAGGCTGTGCACTGGCAGGGGGAGATTTGCACACTCTGCTGTTGGGGAGGCTGTGAACTGGCAAGGGGAGAGTTGCACACTCAGCTGCTGGGGAGGCTGTGCACTGGCAGGGAGAGATTTGCACACTGAGCTGTTGGGGAGGCTGTGCACTGGCAAGGAGAGATTTGCACACTTAGCTGCTGGGGAGGCTGTGCACTGGCAGGGAGAGATTTGCACACTCAGCTGTTGCGGAGGCTGTGCACTGGCAGGGAGAGATTTGCACACTCAGTTGTTGCGGAGACTGTGCACTGGCAGGGAGAGATTTGCACACTCAGTTGTTGCGGAGACTGTGCACTGGCAGGGAGAGATTTGCACACTCAGCTGCTGGGGAGGCTGTGCACTGGCTGGGAGAGATTTGCACACTCAGCTGTTGCGGAGGCTGTGCACTGGCAGGGGGAGATTTGCACACTCAGCTGTTGGGGGGGCTGTGCACTGGCAGGGGGAGATTTGCGCACTCAGCTGTTGCGGAGGCTGTGCACTGGCAGGGGGATATTTGCACACTCAGCTGTTGGGGAGGCTGTGAACTGGCAGGGGGAGATTTGCACACTCAGCTGCTGGGGAGGCTGTGCACTGGCAGGGAGAAATTTGCACACTCAGCTGTTGGGGAGGCTGTGCACTGGCAGGGGGATATTTGCACACTCAGCTGTTGGGGAGGCTGAGAACTGGCAGGGGGAGATTTGCACACTCAGCTGCTGGGGAGGCTGTGCACTGGCAGGGAGAGATTTGCACACTCAGCTGTTGGGGAGGCTGTGCACTGGCAGGGGGATATTTGCACACTCAGCTGTTGGGGAGGCTGTGAACTGGCAGGGGGAGATTTGCACACTCAGCTGCTGGGGAGGCTGTGCACTGGCAGGGAGAGATTTGCACACTCAGCTGTTGGGGAGGCTGTGCACTGGCAGGGAGAGATTTGCACACTCAGCTGTTGTGGAGGCTGTGCACTGGCAGGGAGAGATTTGCACACTCAGCTGTTGCGGAGGTTGTGCACTGGCAGGGAGAGATTTGCACATTCAGCTGTTGCGGAGGCTGTGCACTGGCAGGGGGAGATTTGCACACTCTGCTGTTGGGGACGCTGTGAACTGGCAGGGGGAGATTTGCACACTCTGCTGTTGGGGACGCTGTGAACTGGCAAGGGGAGAGTTGCACACTCAGCTGCTGGGGAGGCTGTGCACTGGCAGGGAGAGATTTGCACACTTAGCTGCTGGGGAGGCTGTGCAGTGGCAGGGAGTGATTTGCACACTCAGCTGTTGCGGAGGCTGTGCACTGGCAGGGAGAGATTTACACACTCAGCTGTTGCGGAGGCTGTGCACTGGCAGGGAGAGACTTACACACTCAGCTTTTGCGGAGGCTGTGCACTGGCAGGGAGAGATTTGCACACTCAGCTGTTGTGGAGGCTGTGCACTGGCAGGGAGAGATTTGCACACTCAGCTGTTGCGGAGGTTGTGCACTGGCAGGGAGAGATTTGCACATTCAGCTGTTGCGGAGGCTGTGCACTGGCAGGGGGAGATTTGCACACTCAGCTGTTGGGGAGGCTGTGAACTGGCAGGGGGAGATTTGCACACTCAGCTGCTGGGGAGGCTGTGCACTGGCAGGGAGAGATTTGCACACTCAGCTGTTGGGGAGGCTGTGCACTGGCAGGGGGATATTTGCACACTCAGCTGTTGGGGAGGCTGTGAACTGGCAGGGGGAGATTTGCACACTCAGCTGCTGGGGAGGCTGTGCACTGGCAGGGAGAGATTTGCACACTCAGCTGTTGGGGAGGCTGTGCACTGGCAGGGAGAGATTTGCACACTCAGCTGTTGTGGAGGCTGTGCACTGGCAGGGAGAGATTTGCACACTCAGCTGTTGCGGAGGTTGTGCACTGGCAGGGAGAGATTTGCACATTCAGCTGTTGCGGAGGCTGTGCACTGGCAGGGGGAGATTTGCACACTCTGCTGTTGGGGACGCTGTGAACTGGCAGGGGGAGATTTGCACACTCTGCTGTTGGGGACGCTGTGAACTGGCAAGGGGAGAGTTGCACACTCAGCTGCTGGGGAGGCTGTGCACTGGCAGGGAGAGATTTGCACACTTAGCTGCTGGGGAGGCTGTGCAGTGGCAGGGAGTGATTTGCACACTCAGCTGTTGCGGAGGCTGTGCACTGGCAGGGAGAGATTTGCACACTCAGTTGTTGCGGAGACTGTGCACTGGCAGGGAGAAATTTGCACACTCAGCTGCTGGGGAGGCTGTGCACTGGCTGGGAGAGATTTGCACACTCAGCTGTTGCGGAGGCTGTGCACTGGCAGGGGGAGATTTGCACACTCAGCTGTTGGGGGGGCTGTGCACTGGCAGGGGGAGATTTGCGCACTCAGCTGTTGCGGAGGCTGTGCACTGGCAGGGAGAGATTTGCACACTCAGCTGCTGGGGAGGCTGTGCACTGGCTGGGAGAGATTTGCACACTCAGCTGTTGCGGAGGCTGTGCACTGGCAGGGGGAGATTTGCACACTCAGCTGTTGGGGGGGCTGTGCACTGGCAGGGGGAGATTTGCGCACTCAGCTGTTGCGGAGGCTGTGCACTGGCAGGGAGAGATTTGCACACTCAGCTGTTGCGGAGGCTGTGCACTGGCAGGGAGAGATTTACACACTCAGCTGTTGCGGAGGCTGTGCACTGGCAGGGAGAGATTTACACACTCAGCTGTTGCGGAGGCTGTGCACTGGCAGGGAGAGACTTACACACTCAGCTTTTGCGGAGGCTGTGCACTGGCAGGGAGAGATTTGCACACTCAGCTGTTGTGGAGGCTGTGCACTGGCAGGGAGAGATTTGCACACTCAGCTGTTGCGGAGGTTGTGCACTGGCAGGGAGAGATTTGCACATTCAGCTGTTGCGGAGGCTGTGCACTGGCAGGGGGAGATTTGCACACTCTGCTGTTGGGGAGGCTGTGAACTGGCAAGGGGAGAGTTGCACACTCAGCTGCTGGGGAGGCTGTGCACTGGCAGGGAGAGATTTGCACACTCAGCTGTTGGGGAGGCTGTGCACTGGCAAGGAGAGATTTGCACACTTAGCTGCTGGGGAGGCTGTGCACTGGCAGGGAGAGATTTGCACACTCAGCTGTTGCGGAGGCTGTGAACTGGCAGGGGGAGATTTGCACACTCAGCTGCTGGGGAGGCTGTGCACTGGCAGGGAGAGATTTGCACACTCAGCTGTTGGGGAGGCTGTGCACTGGCAGGGGGATATTTGCACACTCAGCTGTTGGGGAGGCTGTGAACTGGCAGGGGGAGATTTGCACACTCAGCTGCTGGGGAGGCTGTGCACTGGCAGGGAGAGATTTGCACACTCAGCTGTTGGGGAGGCTGTGCACTGGCAGGGAGAGATTTGCACATTCAGCTGTTGCGGAGGCTGTGCACTGGCAGGGGGAGATTTGCACACTCTGCTGTTGGGGACGCTGTGAACTGGCAGGGGGAGATTTGCACACTCTGCTGTTGGGGACGCTGTGAACTGGCAAGGGGAGAGTTGCACACTCAGCTGCTGGGGAGGCTGTGCACTGGCAGGGGGAGATTTGCACACTCAGCTGTTGGGGGGGCTGTGCACTGGCAGGGGGAGATTTGCGCACTCAGCTGTTGCGGAGGCTGTGCACTGGCAGGGAGAGATTTGCACACTCAGTTGTTGCGGAGACTGTGCACTGGCAGGGGGAGATTTGCACACTCAGCTGTTGGGGGGGCTGTGCACTGGCAGGGGGAGATTTGCGCACTCAGCTGTTGCGGAGGCTGTGCACTGGCAGGGAGAGATTTGCACACTCAGCTGTTGCGGAGGCTGTGCACTGGCAGGGAGAGATTTGCACACTCAACTGTTGCGGAGGCTGTGCACTGGCAGGGGGAGATTTGCACACTCAGCTGTTGGGGAGGCTGTGCACTGGCAGGAAGAGATTTGCACACTCAGCTATTGCGGAGGCTGTGCACTGGCAGGGGGATATTTGCACACTCAGCTGTTGGGGAGGCTGTGAACTGGCAGGGGGAGATTTGCACACTCAGCTGCTGGGGAGGCTGTGCACTGGCAGGGAGAGATTTGCACACTCAGCTGTTGGGGAGGCTGTGCACTGGCAGGGAGAGATTTGCACACTCAGCTGTTGTGGAGGCTGTGCACTGGCAGGGAGAGATTTGCACACTCAGCTGTTGCGGAGGTTGTGCACTGGCAGGGAGAGATTTGCACATTCAGCTGTTGCGGAGGCTGTGCACTGGCAGGGTGAGATTTGCACACTCTGCTGTTGGGGACGCTGTGAACTGGCAGGGGGAGATTTGCACACTCTGCTGTTGGGGACGCTGTGAACTGGCAAGGGGAGAGTTGCACACTCAGCTGCTGGGGAGGCTGTGCACTGGCAGGGAGAGATTTGCACACTTAGCTGCTGGGGAGGCTGTGCAGTGGCAGGGAGTGATTTGCACACTCAGCTGTTGCGGAGGCTGTGCACTGGCAGGGAGAGATTTGCACACTCAGTTGTTGCGGAGACTGTGCACTGGCAGGGAGAAATTTGCACACTCAGCTGCTGGGGAGGCTGTGCACTGGCAGGGAGAGATTTGCACACTCAGCTGTTGGGGAGGCTGTGCACTGGCAGGGAGAGATTTGCACATTCAGCTGTTGCGGAGGCTGTGCACTGGCAGGGGGAGATTTGCACACTCTGCTGTTGGGGACGCTGTGAACTGGCAGGGGGAGATTTGCACACTCTGCTGTTGGGGACGCTGTGAACTGGCAAGGGGAGAGTTGCACACTCAGCTGCTGGGGAGGCTGTGCACTGGCAGGGGGAGATTTGCACACTCAGCTGTTGGGGGGGCTGTGCACTGGCAGGGGGAGATTTGCGCACTCAGCTGTTGCGGAGGCTGTGCACTGGCAGGGAGAGATTTGCACACTCAGTTGTTGCGGAGACTGTGCACTGGCAGGGAGAAATTTGCACACTCAGCTGTTGCGGAGGCTGTGCACTGGCAGGGGGAGATTTGCGCACTCAGCTGTTGCGGAGGCTGTGCACTGGCAGGGAGAGATTTGCACACTCAGCTGTTGCGGAGGCTGTGCACTGGCAGGGAGAGATTTGCACACTCAACTGTTGCGGAGGCTGTGCACTGGCAGGGGGAGATTTGCACACTCAGCTGTTGGGGAGGCTGTGCACTGGCAGGAAGAGATTTGCACACTCAGCTATTGCGGAGGCTGTGCACTGGCAGGGGGATATTTGCACACTCAGCTGTTGGGGAGGCTGTGAACTGGCAGGGGGAGATTTGCACACTCAGCTGCTGGGGAGGCTGTGCACTGGCAGGGAGAGATTTGCACACTCAGCTGTTGGGGAGGCTGTGCACTGGCAGGGAGAGATTTGCACACTCAGCTGTTGTGGAGGCTGTGCACTGGCAGGGAGAGATTTGCACACTCAGCTGTTGCGGAGGTTGTGCACTGGCAGGGAGAGATTTGCACATTCAGCTGTTGCGGAGGCTGTGCACTGGCAGGGGGAGATTTGCACACTCTGCTGTTGGGGACGCTGTGAACTGGCAGGGGGAGATTTGCACACTCTGCTGTTGGGGACGCTGTGAACTGGCAAGGGGAGAGTTGCACACTCAGCTGCTGGGGAGGCTGTGCACTGGCAGGGAGAGATTTGCACACTTAGCTGCTGGGGAGGCTGTGCAGTGGCAGGGAGTGATTTGCACACTCAGCTGTTGCGGAGGCTGTGCACTGGCAGGGAGAGATTTGCACACTCAGTTGTTGCGGAGACTGTGCACTGGCAGGGAGAAATTTGCACACTCAGCTGCTGGGGAGGCTGTGCACTGGCTGGGAGAGATTTGCACACTCAGCTGTTGCGGAGGCTGTGCACTGGCAGGGAGAGACTTACACACTCAGCTTTTGCGGAGGCTGTGCACTGGCAGGGAGAGATTTGCACACTCAGCTGTTGTGGAGGCTGTGCACTGGCAGGGAGAGATTTGCACACTCAGCTGTTGCGGAGGTTGTGCACTGGCAGGGAGAGATTTGCACATTCAGCTGTTGCGGAGGCTGTGCACTGGCAGGGGGAGATTTGCACACTCTGCTGTTGGGGAGGCTGTGAACTGGCAAGGGGAGAGTTGCACACTCAGCTGCTGGGGAGGCTGTGCAC
The DNA here is from genome assembly GCF_030028105.1 of Mobula birostris. Lineage (NCBI taxonomy): Eukaryota > Metazoa > Chordata > Chondrichthyes > Myliobatiformes > Myliobatidae > Mobula > Mobula birostris. The sequence continues at coordinate 16,338 of NW_027278534.1, read as the reverse complement.
TGGCAGGGAGAGATTTGCACACTCAGCTGTTGGGGAGGCTGTGCACTGGCAAGGAGAGATTTGCACACTTAGCTGCTGGGGAGGCTGTGCACTGGCAGGGAGAGATTTGCACACTCAGCTGTTGCGGAGGCTGTGCACTGGCAGGGAGAGATTTGCACACTCAGTTGTTGCGGAGACTGTGCACTGGCAGGGAGAGATTTGCACACTCAGTTGTTGCGGAGACTGTGCACTGGCAGGGAGAGATTTGCACACTCAGCTGCTGGGGAGGCTGTGCACTGGCTGGGAGAGATTTGCACACTCAGCTGTTGCGGAGGCTGTGCACTGGCAGGGGGAGATTTGCACACTCAGCTGTTGGGGGGGGCTGTGCACTGGCAGGGGGAGATTTGCGCACTCAGCTGTTGCGGAGGCTGTGCACTGGCAGGGGGATATTTGCACACTCAGCTGTTGGGGAGGCTGTGAACTGGCAGGGGGAGATTTGCACACTCAGCTGCTGGGGAGGCTGTGCACTGGCAGGGAGAGATTTGCACACTCAGCTGTTGGGGAGGCTGTGCACTGGCAGGGGGATATTTGCACACTCAGCTGTTGGGGAGGCTGTGAACTGGCAGGGGGAGATTTGCACACTCAGCTGCTGGGGAGGCTGTGCACTGGCAGGGAGAGATTTGCACACTCAGCTGTTGGGGAGGCTGTGCACTGGCAGGGGGATATTTGCACACTCAGCTGTTGGGGAGGCTGTGAACTGGCAGGGGGAGATTTGCACACTCAGCTGCTGGGGAGGCTGTGCACTGGCAGGGAGAGATTTGCACACTCAGCTGTTGGGGAGGCTGTGCACTGGCAGGGAGAGATTTGCACACTCAGCTGTTGTGGAGGCTGTGCACTGGCAGGGAGAGATTTGCACACTCAGCTGTTGCGGAGGTTGTGCACTGGCAGGGAGAGATTTGCACATTCAGCTGTTGCGGAGGCTGTGCACTGGCAGGGGGAGATTTGCACACTCTGCTGTTGGGGACGCTGTGAACTGGCAGGGGGAGATTTGCACACTCTGCTGTTGGGGACGCTGTGAACTGGCAAGGGGAGAGTTGCACACTCAGCTGCTGGGGAGGCTGTGCACTGGCAGGGAGAGATTTGCACACTTAGCTGCTGGGGAGGCTGTGCAGTGGCAGGGAGTGATTTGCACACTCAGCTGTTGCGGAGGCTGTGCACTGGCAGGGAGAGATTTGCACACTCAGTTGTTGCGGAGACTGTGCACTGGCAGGGAGAAATTTGCACACTCAGCTGCTGGGGAGGCTGTGCACTGGCTGGGAGAGATTTGCACACTCAGCTGTTGCGGAGGCTGTGCACTGGCAGGGGGAGATTTGCACACTCAGCTGTTGGGGGGGCTGTGCACTGGCAGGGGGAGATTTGCGCACTCAGCTGTTGCGGAGGCTGTGCACTGGCAGGGAGAGATTTGCACACTCAGCTGCTGGGGAGGCTGTGCACTGGCTGGGAGAGATTTGCACACTCAGCTGTTGCGGAGGCTGTGCACTGGCAGGGGGAGATTTGCACACTCAGCTGTTGGGGGGGCTGTGCACTGGCAGGGGGAGATTTGCGCACTCAGCTGTTGCGGAGGCTGTGCACTGGCAGGGAGAGATTTGCACACTCAGCTGTTGCGGAGGCTGTGCACTGGCAGGGAGAGATTTACACACTCAGCTGTTGCGGAGGCTGTGCACTGGCAGGGAGAGATTTACACACTCAGCTGTTGCGGAGGCTGTGCACTGGCAGGGAGAGACTTACACACTCAGCTTTTGCGGAGGCTGTGCACTGGCAGGGAGAGATTTGCACACTCAGCTGTTGTGGAGGCTGTGCACTGGCAGGGAGAGATTTGCACACTCAGCTGTTGCGGAGGTTGTGCACTGGCAGGGAGAGATTTGCACATTCAGCTGTTGCGGAGGCTGTGCACTGGCAGGGGGAGATTTGCACACTCTGCTGTTGGGGAGGCTGTGAACTGGCAAGGGGAGAGTTGCACACTCAGCTGCTGGGGAGGCTGTGCACTGGCAGGGAGAGATTTGCACACTCAGCTGTTGGGGAGGCTGTGCACTGGCAAGGAGAGATTTGCACACTTAGCTGCTGGGGAGGCTGTGCACTGGCAGGGAGAGATTTGCACACTCAGCTGTTGCGGAGGCTGTGAACTGGCAGGGGGAGATTTGCACACTCAGCTGCTGGGGAGGCTGTGCACTGGCAGGGAGAGATTTGCACACTCAGCTGTTGGGGAGGCTGTGCACTGGCAGGGGGATATTTGCACACTCAGCTGTTGGGGAGGCTGTGAACTGGCAGGGGGAGATTTGCACACTCAGCTGCTGGGGAGGCTGTGCACTGGCAGGGAGAGATTTGCACACTCAGCTGTTGGGGAGGCTGTGCACTGGCAGGGAGAGATTTGCACATTCAGCTGTTGCGGAGGCTGTGCACTGGCAGGGGGAGATTTGCACACTCTGCTGTTGGGGACGCTGTGAACTGGCAGGGGGAGATTTGCACACTCTGCTGTTGGGGACGCTGTGAACTGGCAAGGGGAGAGTTGCACACTCAGCTGCTGGGGAGGCTGTGCACTGGCAGGGGGAGATTTGCACACTCAGCTGTTGGGGGGGCTGTGCACTGGCAGGGGGAGATTTGCGCACTCAGCTGTTGCGGAGGCTGTGCACTGGCAGGGAGAGATTTGCACACTCAGTTGTTGCGGAGACTGTGCACTGGCAGGGAGAAATTTGCACACTCAGCTGCTGGGGAGGCTGTGCACTGGCTGGGAGAGATTTGCACACTCAGCTGTTGCGGAGGCTGTGCACTGGCAGGGGGAGATTTGCACACTCAGCTGTTGGGGGGGCTGTGCACTGGCAGGGGGAGATTTGCGCACTCAGCTGTTGCGGAGGCTGTGCACTGGCAGGGAGAGATTTGCACACTCAGCTGTTGCGGAGGCTGTGCACTGGCAGGGAGAGATTTGCACACTCAACTGTTGCGGAGGCTGTGCACTGGCAGGGGGAGATTTGCACACTCAGCTGTTGGGGAGGCTGTGCACTGGCAGGAAGAGATTTGCACACTCAGCTATTGCGGAGGCTGTGCACTGGCAGGGGGATATTTGCACACTCAGCTGTTGGGGAGGCTGTGAACTGGCAGGGGGAGATTTGCACACTCAGCTGCTGGGGAGGCTGTGCACTGGCAGGGAGAGATTTGCACACTCAGCTGTTGGGGAGGCTGTGCACTGGCAGGGAGAGATTTGCACACTCAGCTGTTGTGGAGGCTGTGCACTGGCAGGGAGAGATTTGCACACTCAGCTGTTGCGGAGGTTGTGCACTGGCAGGGAGAGATTTGCACATTCAGCTGTTGCGGAGGCTGTGCACTGGCAGGGGGAGATTTGCACACTCTGCTGTTGGGGACGCTGTGAACTGGCAGGGGGAGATTTGCACACTCTGCTGTTGGGGACGCTGTGAACTGGCAAGGGGAGAGTTGCACACTCAGCTGCTGGGGAGGCTGTGCACTGGCAGGGAGAGATTTGCACACTTAGCTGCTGGGGAGGCTGTGCAGTGGCAGGGAGTGATTTGCACACTCAGCTGTTGCGGAGGCTGTGCACTGGCAGGGAGAGATTTGCACACTCAGTTGTTGCGGAGACTGTGCACTGGCAGGGAGAAATTTGCACACTCAGCTGCTGGGGAGGCTGTGCACTGGCAGGGAGAGATTTGCACACTCAGCTGTTGGGGAGGCTGTGCACTGGCAGGGAGAGATTTGCACATTCAGCTGTTGCGGAGGCTGTGCACTGGCAGGGGGAGATTTGCACACTCTGCTGTTGGGGACGCTGTGAACTGGCAGGGGGAGATTTGCACACTCTGCTGTTGGGGACGCTGTGAACTGGCAAGGGGAGAGTTGCACACTCAGCTGCTGGGGAGGCTGTGCACTGGCAGGGGGAGATTTGCACACTCAGCTGTTGGGGGGGCTGTGCACTGGCAGGGGGAGATTTGCGCACTCAGCTGTTGCGGAGGCTGTGCACTGGCAGGGAGAGATTTGCACACTCAGTTGTTGCGGAGACTGTGCACTGGCAGGGAGAAATTTGCACACTCAGCTGCTGGGGAGGCTGTGCACTGGCTGGGAGAGATTTGCACACTCAGCTGTTGCGGAGGCTGTGCACTGGCAGGGGGAGATTTGCACACTCAGCTGTTGGGGGGGCTGTGCACTGGCAGGGGGAGATTTGCGCACTCAGCTGTTGCGGAGGCTGTGCACTGGCAGGGAGAGATTTGCACACTCAGCTGTTGCGGAGGCTGTGCACTGGCAGGGAGAGATTTGCACACTCAACTGTTGCGGAGGCTGTGCACTGGCAGGGGGAGATTTGCACACTCAGCTGTTGGGGAGGCTGTGCACTGGCAGGAAGAGATTTGCACACTCAGCTATTGCGGAGGCTGTGCACTGGCAGGGGGATATTTGCACACTCAGCTGTTGGGGAGGCTGTGAACTGGCAGGGGGAGATTTGCACACTCAGCTGCTGGGGAGGCTGTGCACTGGCAGGGAGAGATTTGCACACTCAGCTGTTGGGGAGGCTGTGCACTGGCAGGGAGAGATTTGCACACTCAGCTGTTGTGGAGGCTGTGCACTGGCAGGGAGAGATTTGCACACTCAGCTGTTGCGGATGTTGTGCACTGGCAGGGAGAGATTTGCACACTCAGCTGTTGTGGAGGCTGTGCACTGGCAGGGAGAGATTTGCACACTCAGCTGTTGCGGAGGTTGTGCACTGGCAGGGAGAGATTTGCACATTCAGCTGTTGCGGAGGCTGTGCACTGGCAGGGGGAGATTTGCACACTCTGCTGTTGGGGACGCTGTGAACTGGCAGGGGGAGATTTGCACACTCTGCTGTTGGGGACGCTGTGAACTGGCAAGGGGAGAGTTGCACACTCAGCTGCTGGGGAGGCTGTGCACTGGCAGGGAGAGATTTGCACACTTAGCTGCTGGGGAGGCTGTGCAGTGGCAGGGAGTGATTTGCACACTCAGCTGTTGCGGAGGCTGTGCACTGGCAGGGAGAGATTTGCACACTCAGTTGTTGCGGAGACTGTGCACTGGCAGGGAGAAATTTGCACACTCAGCTGCTGGGGAGGCTGTGCACTGGCTGGGAGAGATTTGCACACTCAGCTGTTGCGGAGGCTGTGCACTGGCAGGGGGAGATTTGCACACTCAGCTGTTGGGGGGGCTGTGCACTGGCAGGGGGAGATTTGCGCACTCAGCTGTTGCGGAGGCTGTGCACTGGCAGGGAGAGATTTGCACACTCAGCTGCTGGGGAGGCTGTGCACTGGCTGGGAGAGATTTGCACACTCAGCTGTTGCGGAGGCTGTGCACTGGCAGGGGGAGATTTGCACACTCAGCTGTTGGGGGGGCTGTGCACTGGCAGGGGGAGATTTGCGCACTCAGCTGTTGCGGAGGCTGTGCACTGGCAGGGAGAGATTTGCACACTCAGCTGTTGCGGAGGCTGTGCACTGGCAGGGAGAGATTTACACACTCAGCTGTTGCGGAGGCTGTGCACTGGCAGGGAGAGATTTACACACTCAGCTGTTGCGGAGGCTGTGCACTGGCAGGGAGAGACTTACACACTCAGCTTTTGCGGAGGCTGTGCACTGGCAGGGAGAGATTTGCACACTCAGCTGTTGTGGAGGCTGTGCACTGGCAGGGAGAGATTTGCACATTCAGCTGTTGCGGAGGCTGTGCACTGGCAGGGGGAGATTTGCACACTCTGCTGTTGGGGACGCTGTGAACTGGCAGGGGGAGATTTGCACACTCTGCTGTTGGGGACGCTGTGAACTGGCAAGGGGAGAGTTGCACACTCAGCTGCTGGGGAGGCTGTGCACTGGCAGGGGGAGATTTGCACACTCAGCTGTTGGGGGGGCTGTGCACTGGCAGGGGGAGATTTGCGCACTCAGCTGTTGCGGAGGCTGTGCACTGGCAGGGAGAGATTTGCACACTCAGTTGTTGCGGAGACTGTGCACTGGCAGGGAGAAATTTGCACACTCAGCTGCTGGGGAGGCTGTGCACTGGCTGGGAGAGATTTGCACACTCAGCTGTTGCGGAGGCTGTGCACTGGCAGGGGGAGATTTGCACACTCAGCTGTTGGGGGGGCTGTGCACTGGCAGGGGGAGATTTGCGCACTCAGCTGTTGCGGAGGCTGTGCACTGGCAGGGAGAGATTTGCACACTCAGCTGTTGCGGAGGCTGTGCACTGGCAGGGAGAGATTTGCACACTCAACTGTTGCGGAGGCTGTGCACTGGCAGGGGGAGATTTGCACACTCAGCTGTTGGGGAGGCTGTGCACTGGCAGGAAGAGATTTGCACACTCAGCTATTGCGGAGGCTGTGCACTGGCAGGGGGATATTTGCACACTCAGCTGTTGGGGAGGCTGTGAACTGGCAGGGGGAGATTTGCACACTCAGCTGCTGGGGAGGCTGTGCACTGGCAGGGAGAGATTTGCACACTCAGCTGTTGCGGAGGCTGTGCACTGGCAGGGGGAGATTTGCACACTCAGCTGCTGGGGAGGCTGTGCACTGGCTGGGAGAGATTTGCACACTCAGCTGTTGGGGAGGCTGTGCACTGGCAGGAAGAGATTTGCACACTCAGCTATTGCGGAGGCTGTGCACTGGCAGGGGGATATTTGCACACTCAGCTGTTGGGGAGGCTGTGAACTGGCAGGGGGAGATTTGCACACTCAGCTGTTGGGGGGGCTGTGCACTGGCAGGGGGAGATTTGCACACTCAGCTGTTGCGGAGGCTGTGCACTGGCAGGGAGAGATTTGCACACTCAGCTGCTGGGGAGGCTGTGCACTGGCTGGGAGAGATTTGCACACTCAGCTGTTGCGGAGGCTGTGCACTGGCAGGGGGAGATTTGCACACTCAGCTGTTGGGGGGGCTGTGCACTGGCAGGGGGAGATTTGCGCACTCAGCTGTTGCGGAGGCTGTGCACTGGCAGGGAGAGATTTGCACACTCAGCTGTTGCGGAGGCTGTGCACTGGCAGGGAGAGATTTGCACACTCAACTGTTGCGGAGGCTGTGCACTGGCAGGGGGAGATTTGCACACTCAGCTGTTGGGGAGGCTGTGCACTGGCAGGAAGAGATTTGCACACTCAGCTATTGCGGAGGCTGTGCACTGGCAGGGGGATATTTGCACACTCAGCTGTTGGGGAGGCTGTGAACTGGCAGGGGGAGATTTGCACACTCAGCTGCTGGGGAGGCTGTGCACTGGCAGGGAGAGATTTGCACACTCAGCTGTTGGGGAGGCTGTGCACTGGCAGGGAGAGATTTGCACACTCAGCTGTTGTGGAGGCTGTGCACTGGCAGGGAGAGATTTGCACACTCAGCTGTTGCGGAGGTTGTGCACTGGCAGGGAGAGATTTGCACATTCAGCTGTTGCGGAGGCTGTGCACTGGCAGGGGGAGATTTGCACACTCTGCTGTTGGGGACGCTGTGAACTGGCAGGGGGAGATTTGCACACTCTGCTGTTGGGGACGCTGTGAACTGGCAAGGGGAGAGTTGCACACTCAGCTGCTGGGGAGGCTGTGCACTGGCAGGGAGAGATTTGCACACTTAGCTGCTGGGGAGGCTGTGCAGTGGCAGGGAGTGATTTGCACACTCAGCTGTTGCGGAGGCTGTGCACTGGCAGGGAGAGATTTGCACACTCAGTTGTTGCGGAGACTGTGCACTGGCAGGGAGAAATTTGCACACTCAGCTGCTGGGGAGGCTGTGCACTGGCTGGGAGAGATTTGCACACTCAGCTGTTGCGGAGGCTGTGCACTGGCAGGGAGAGACTTACACACTCAGCTTTTGCGGAGGCTGTGCACTGGCAGGGAGAGATTTGCACACTCAGCTGTTGTGGAGGCTGTGCACTGGCAGGGAGAGATTTGCACACTCAGCTGTTGCGGAGGTTGTGCACTGGCAGGGAGAGATTTGCACATTCAGCTGTTGCGGAGGCTGTGCACTGGCAGGGGGAGATTTGCACACTCTGCTGTTGGGGAGGCTGTGAACTGGCAAGGGGAGAGTTGCACACTCAGCTGCTGGGGAGGCTGTGCACTGGCAGGGAGAGATTTGCACACTCAGCTGTTGGGGAGGCTGTGCACTGGCAAGGAGAGATTTGCACACTTAGCTGCTGGGGAGGCTGTGCACTGGCAGGGAGAGATTTGCACACTCAGCTGTTGCGGAGGCTGTGCACTGGCAGGGAGAGATTTGCACACTCAGTTGTTGCGGAGACTGTGCACTGGCAGGGAGAGATTTGCACACTCAGTTGTTGCGGAGACTGTGCACTGGCAGGGAGAGATTTGCACACTCAGCTGCTGGGGAGGCTGTGCACTGGCTGGGAGAGATTTGCACACTCAGCTGTTGCGGAGGCTGTGCACTGGCAGGGGGAGATTTGCACACTCAGCTGTTGGGGGGGCTGTGCACTGGCAGGGGGAGATTTGCGCACTCAGCTGTTGCGGAGGCTGTGCACTGGCAGGGGGATATTTGCACACTCAGCTGTTGGGGAGGCTGTGAACTGGCAGGGGGAGATTTGCACACTCAGCTGCTGGGGAGGCTGTGCACTGGCAGGGAGAGATTTGCACACTCAGCTGTTGGGGAGGCTGTGCACTGGCAGGGGGATATTTGCACACTCAGCTGTTGGGGAGGCTGTGAACTGGCAGGGGGAGATTTGCACACTCAGCTGCTGGGGAGGCTGTGCACTGGCAGGGAGAGATTTGCACACTCAGCTGTTGGGGAGGCTGTGCACTGGCAGGGGGATATTTGCACACTCAGCTGTTGGGGAGGCTGTGAACTGGCAGGGGGAGATTTGCACACTCAGCTGCTGGGGAGGCTGTGCACTGGCAGGGAGAGATTTGCACACTCAGCTGTTGGGGAGGCTGTGCACTGGCAGGGAGAGATTTGCACACTCAGCTGTTGTGGAGGCTGTGCACTGGCAGGGAGAGATTTGCACACTCAGCTGTTGCGGAGGTTGTGCACTGGCAGGGAGAGATTTGCACATTCAGCTGTTGCGGAGGCTGTGCACTGGCAGGGGGAGATTTGCACACTCTGCTGTTGGGGACGCTGTGAACTGGCAGGGGGAGATTTGCACACTCTGCTGTTGGGGACGCTGTGAACTGGCAAGGGGAGAGTTGCACACTCAGCTGCTGGGGAGGCTGTGCACTGGCAGGGAGAGATTTGCACACTTAGCTGCTGGGGAGGCTGTGCAGTGGCAGGGAGTGATTTGCACACTCAGCTGTTGCGGAGGCTGTGCACTGGCAGGGAGAGATTTGCACACTCAGTTGTTGCGGAGACTGTGCACTGGCAGGGAGAAATTTGCACACTCAGCTGCTGGGGAGGCTGTGCACTGGCTGGGAGAGATTTGCACACTCAGCTGTTGCGGAGGCTGTGCACTGGCAGGGGGAGATTTGCACACTCAGCTGTTGGGGGGGCTGTGCACTGGCAGGGGGAGATTTGCGCACTCAGCTGTTGCGGAGGCTGTGCACTGGCAGGGAGAGATTTGCACACTCAGCTGCTGGGGAGGCTGTGCACTGGCTGGGAGAGATTTGCACACTCAGCTGTTGCGGAGGCTGTGCACTGGCAGGGGGAGATTTGCACACTCAGCTGTTGGGGGGGCTGTGCACTGGCAGGGGGAGATTTGCGCACTCAGCTGTTGCGGAGGCTGTGCACTGGCAGGGAGAGATTTGCACACTCAGCTGTTGCGGAGGCTGTGCACTGGCAGGGAGAGATTTACACACTCAGCTGTTGCGGAGGCTGTGCACTGGCAGGGAGAGATTTACACACTCAGCTGTTGCGGAGGCTGTGCACTGGCAGGGAGAGACTTACACACTCAGCTTTTGCGGAGGCTGTGCACTGGCAGGGAGAGATTTGCACACTCAGCTGTTGTGGAGGCTGTGCACTGGCAGGGAGAGATTTGCACACTCAGCTGTTGCGGAGGTTGTGCACTGGCAGGGAGAGATTTGCACATTCAGCTGTTGCGGAGGCTGTGCACTGGCAGGGGGAGATTTGCACACTCTGCTGTTGGGGAGGCTGTGAACTGGCAAGGGGAGAGTTGCACACTCAGCTGCTGGGGAGGCTGTGCACTGGCAGGGAGAGATTTGCACACTCAGCTGTTGGGGAGGCTGTGCACTGGCAAGGAGAGATTTGCACACTTAGCTGCTGGGGAGGCTGTGCACTGGCAGGGAGAGATTTGCACACTCAGCTGTTGCGGAGGCTGTGAACTGGCAGGGGGAGATTTGCACACTCAGCTGCTGGGGAGGCTGTGCACTGGCAGGGAGAGATTTGCACACTCAGCTGTTGGGGAGGCTGTGCACTGGCAGGGGGATATTTGCACACTCAGCTGTTGGGGAGGCTGTGAACTGGCAGGGGGAGATTTGCACACTCAGCTGCTGGGGAGGCTGTGCACTGGCAGGGAGAGATTTGCACACTCAGCTGTTGGGGAGGCTGTGCACTGGCAGGGAGAGATTTGCACATTCAGCTGTTGCGGAGGCTGTGCACTGGCAGGGGGAGATTTGCACACTCTGCTGTTGGGGACGCTGTGAACTGGCAGGGGGAGATTTGCACACTCTGCTGTTGGGGACGCTGTGAACTGGCAAGGGGAGAGTTGCACACTCAGCTGCTGGGGAGGCTGTGCACTGGCAGGGGGAGATTTGCACACTCAGCTGTTGGGGGGGCTGTGCACTGGCAGGGGGAGATTTGCGCACTCAGCTGTTGCGGAGGCTGTGCACTGGCAGGAGAGATTTGCACACTCAGTTGTTGCGGAGACTGTGCACTGGCAGGGGGAGATTTGCACACTCAGCTGTTGGGGGGCTGTGCACTGGCAGGGGGAGATTTGCGCACTCAGCTGTTGCGGAGGCTGTGCACTGGCAGGGAGAGATTTGCACACTCAGCTGTTGCGGAGGCTGTGCACTGGCAGGGAGAGATTTGCACACTCAACTGTTGCGGAGGCTGTGCACTGGCAGGGGAGATTTGCACACTCAGCTGTTGGGAGGCTGTGCACTGGCAGGAAGAGATTTGCACACTCAGCTATTGCGGAGGCTGTGCACTGGCAGGGGGATATTTGCACACTCAGCTGTTGGGGAGGCTGTGAACTGGCAGGGGGAGATTTGCACACTCAGCTGCTGGGGAGGCTGTGCACTGGCAGGGAGAGATTTGCACACTCAGCTGTTGGGGAGGCTGTGCACTGGCAGGGAGAGATTTGCACACTCAGCTGTTGTGGAGGCTGTGCACTGGCAGGGAGAGATTTGCACACTCAGCTGTTGCGGAGGTTGTGCACTGGCAGGGAGAGATTTGCACATTCAGCTGTTGCGGAGGCTGTGCACTGGCAGGGGGAGATTTGCACACTCTGCTGTTGGGGACGCTGTGAACTGGCAGGGGGAGATTTGCACACTCTGCTGTTGGGGACGCTGTGAACTGGCAAGGGGAGAGTTGCACACTCAGCTGCTGGGGAGGCTGTGCACTGGCAGGGAGAGATTTGCACACTTAGCTGCTGGGGAGGCTGTGCAGTGGCAGGGAGTGATTTGCACACTCAGCTGTTGCGGAGGCTGTGCACTGGCAGGGAGAGATTTGCACACTCAGTTGTTGCGGAGACTGTGCACTGGCAGGGAGAAATTTGCACACTCAGCTGCTGGGGAGGCTGTGCACTGGCAGGGAGAGATTTGCACACTCAGCTGTTGGGGAGGCTGTGCACTGGCAGGGAGAGATTTGCACATTCAGCTGTTGCGGAGGCTGTGCACTGGCAGGGGGAGATTTGCACACTCTGCTGTTGGGGACGCTGTGAACTGGCAGGGGGAGATTTGCACACTCTGCTGTTGGGGACGCTGTGAACTGGCAAGGGGAGAGTTGCACACTCAGCTGCTGGGGAGGCTGTGCACTGGCAGGGGGAGATTTGCACACTCAGCTGTTGGGGGGGCTGTGCACTGGCAGGGGAGATTTGCGCACTCAGCTGTTGCGGAGGCTGTGCACTGGCAGGGAGAGATTTGCACACTCAGTTGTTGCGGAGACTGTGCACTGGCAGGGAGAAATTTGCACACTCAGCTGTTGCGGAGGCTGTGCACTGGCAGGGGGAGATTTGCGCACTCAGCTGTTGCGGAGGCTGTGCACTGGCAGGGAGAGATTTGCACACTCAGCTGTTGCGGAGGCTGTGCACTGGCAGGGAGAGATTTGCACACTCAACTGTTGCGGAGGCTGTGCACTGGCAGGGGGAGATTTGCACACTCAGCTGTTGGGGAGGCTGTGCACTGGCAGGAAGAGATTTGCACACTCAGCTATTGCGGAGGCTGTGCACTGGCAGGGGGATATTTGCACACTCAGCTGTTGGGGAGGCTGTGAACTGGCAGGGGGAGATTTGCACACTCAGCTGCTGGGGAGGCTGTGCACTGGCAGGGAGAGATTTGCACACTCAGCTGTTGGGGAGGCTGTGCACTGGCAGGGAGAGATTTGCACACTCAGCTGTTGTGGAGGCTGTGCACTGGCAGGGAGAGATTTGCACACTCAGCTGTTGCGGAGGTTGTGCACTGGCAGGGAGAGATTTGCACATTCAGCTGTTGCGGAGGCTGTGCACTGGCAGGGGGAGATTTGCACACTCTGCTGTTGGGGACGCTGTGAACTGGCAGGGGGAGATTTGCACACTCTGCTGTTGGGGACGCTGTGAACTGGCAAGGGGAGAGTTGCACACTCAGCTGCTGGGGAGGCTGTGCACTGGCAGGGAGAGATTTGCACACTTAGCTGCTGGGGAGGCTGTGCAGTGGCAGGGAGTGATTTGCACACTCAGCTGTTGCGGAGGCTGTGCACTGGCAGGGAGAGATTTGCACACTCAGTTGTTGCGGAGACTGTGCACTGGCAGGGAGAAATTTGCACACTCAGCTGCTGGGGAGGCTGTGCACTGGCTGGGAGAGATTTGCACACTCAGCTGTTGCGGAGGCTGTGCACTGGCAGGGAGAGACTTACACACTCAGCTTTTGCGGAGGCTGTGCACTGGCAGGGAGAGATTTGCACACTCAGCTGTTGTGGAGGCTGTGCACTGGCAGGGAGAGATTTGCACACTCAGCTGTTGCGGAGGTTGTGCACTGGCAGGGAGAGATTTGCACATTCAGCTGTTGCGGAGGCTGTGCACTGGCAGGGGGAGATTTGCACACTCTGCTGTTGGGGAGGCTGTGAACTGGCAAGGGAGAGTTGCACACTCAGCTGCTGGGGAGGCTGTGCACTGGCAGGGAGAGATTTGCACACTCAGCTGTTGGGGAGGCTGTGCACTGGCAAGGAGAGATTTGCACACTTAGCTGCTGGGGAGGCTGTGCACTGGCAGGGAGAGATTTGCACACTCAGCTGTTGCGGAGGCTGTGCACTGGCAGGGAGAGATTTGCACACTCAGTTGTTGCGGAGACTGTGCACTGGCAGGGAGAGATTTGCACACTCAGTTGTTGCGGAGACTGTGCACTGGCAGGGAGAGATTTGCACACTCAGCTGCTGGGGAGGCTGTGCACTGGCTGGGAGAGATTTGCACACTCAGCTGTTGCGGAGGCTGTGCACTGGCAGGGGGAGATTTGCACACTCAGCTGTTGGGGGGGGCTGTGCACTGGCAGGGGGAGATTTGCGCACTCAGCTGTTGCGGAGGCTGTGCACTGGCAGGGGGATATTTGCACACTCAGCTGTTGGGGAGGCTGTGAACTGGCAGGGGGAGATTTGCACACTCAGCTGCTGGGGAGGCTGTGCACTGGCAGGGAGAGATTTGCACACTCAGCTGTTGGGGAGGCTGTGCACTGGCAGGGGGATATTTGCACACTCAGCTGTTGGGGAGGCTGTGAACTGGCAGGGGGAGATTTGCACACTCAGCTGCTGGGGAGGCTGTGCACTGGCAGGGAGAGATTTGCACACTCAGCTGTTGGGGAGGCTGTGCACTGGCAGGGGGATATTTGCACACTCAGCTGTTGGGGAGGCTGTGAACTGGCAGGGGGAGATTTGCACACTCAGCTGCTGGGGAGGCTGTGCACTGGCAGGGAGAGATTTGCACACTCAGCTGTTGGGGAGGCTGTGCACTGGCAGGGAGAGATTTGCACACTCAGCTGTTGTGGAGGCTGTGCACTGGCAGGAGAGATTTGCACACTCAGCTGTTGCGGAGGTTGTGCACTGGCAGGGAGAGATTTGCACATTCAGCTGTTGCGGAGGCTGTGCACTGGCAGGGGGAGATTTGCACACTCTGCTGTTGGGGACGCTGTGAACTGGCAGGGGGAGATTTGCACACTCTGCTGTTGGGGACGCTGTGAACTGGCAAGGGGAGAGTTGCACACTCAGCTGCTGGGGAGGCTGTGCACTGGCAGGGAGAGATTTGCACACTTAGCTGCTGGGGAGGCTGTGCAGTGGCAGGGAGTGATTTGCACACTCAGCTGTTGCGGAGGCTGTGCACTGGCAGGGAGAGATTTGCACACTCAGTTGTTGCGGAGACTGTGCACTGGCAGGGAGAAATTTGCACACTCAGCTGCTGGGGAGGCTGTGCACTGGCTGGGAGAGATTTGCACACTCAGCTGTTGCGGAGGCTGTGCACTGGCAGGGGGAGATTTGCACACTCAGCTGTTGGGGGGGCTGTGCACTGGCAGGGGGAGATTTGCGCACTCAGCTGTTGCGGAGGCTGTGCACTGGCAGGGAGAGATTTGCACACTCAGCTGCTGGGGAGGCTGTGCACTGGCTGGGAGAGATTTGCACACTCAGCTGTTGCGGAGGCTGTGCACTGGCAGGGGGAGATTTGCACACTCAGCTGTTGGGGGGGCTGTGCACTGGCAGGGGGAGATTTGCGCACTCAGCTGTTGCGGAGGCTGTGCACTGGCAGGGAGAGATTTGCACACTCAGCTGTTGCGGAGGCTGTGCACTGGCAGGGAGAGATTTACACACTCAGCTGTTGCGGAGGCTGTGCACTGGCAGGGAGAGATTTACACACTCAGCTGTTGCGGAGGCTGTGCACTGGCAGGGAGAGACTTACACACTCAGCTTTTGCGGAGGCTGTGCACTGGCAGGGAGAGATTTGCACACTCAGCTGTTGTGGAGGCTGTGCACTGGCAGGGAGAGATTTGCACACTCAGCTGTTGCGGAGGTTGTGCACTGGCAGGGAGAGATTTGCACATTCAGCTGTTGCGGAGGCTGTGCACTGGCAGGGGGAGATTTGCACACTCTGCTGTTGGGGAGGCTGTGAACTGGCAAGGGGAGAGTTGCACACTCAGCTGCTGGGGAGGCTGTGCACTGGCAGGGAGAGATTTGCACACTCAGCTGTTGGGGAGGCTGTGCACTGGCAAGGAGAGATTTGCACACTTAGCTGCTGGGGAGGCTGTGCACTGGCAGGGAGAGATTTGCACACTCAGCTGTTGCGGAGGCTGTGAACTGGCAGGGGGAGATTTGCACACTCAGCTGCTGGGGAGGCTGTGCACTGGCAGGGAGAGATTTGCACACTCAGCTGTTGGGGAGGCTGTGCACTGGCAGGGGGATATTTGCACACTCAGCTGTTGGGGAGGCTGTGAACTGGCAGGGGGAGATTTGCACACTCAGCTGCTGGGGAGGCTGTGCACTGGCAGGAGAGATTTGCACACTCAGCTGTTGGGGAGGCTGTGCACTGGCAGGGAGAGATTTGCACATTCAGCTGTTGCGGAGGCTGTGCACTGGCAGGGGAGATTTGCACACTCTGCTGTTGGGGACGCTGTGAACTGGCAGGGGGAGATTTGCACACTCTGCTGTTGGGGACGCTGTGAACTGGCAAGGGGAGAGTTGCACACTCAGCTGCTGGGGAGGCTGTGCACTGGCAGGGGGAGATTTGCACACTCAGCTGTTGGGGGGGCTGTGCACTGGCAGGGGGAGATTTGCGCACTCAGCTGTTGCGGAGGCTGTGCACTGGCAGGGAGAGATTTGCACACTCAGTTGTTGCGGAGACTGTGCACTGGCAGGGAGAAATTTGCACACTCAGCTGCTGGGGAGGCTGTGCACTGGCTGGGAGAGATTTGCACACTCAGCTGTTGCGGAGGCTGTGCACTGGCAGGGGGAGATTTGCACACTCAGCTGTTGGGGGGGCTGTGCACTGGCAGGGGGAGATTTGCGCACTCAGCTGTTGCGGAGGCTGTGCACTGGCAGGGAGAGATTTGCACACTCAGCTGTTGCGGAGGCTGTGCACTGGCAGGGAGAGATTTGCACACTCAACTGTTGCGGAGGCTGTGCACTGGCAGGGGGAGATTTGCACACTCAGCTGTTGGGAGGCTGTGCACTGGCAGGAAGAGATTTGCACACTCAGCTATTGCGGAGGCTGTGCACTGGCAGGGGGATATTTGCACACTCAGCTGTTGGGGAGGCTGTGAACTGGCAGGGGAGATTTG